>NW_027045818.1:0-48826 GCF_025399875.1 Dalotia coriaria
CGAATAATAAAATTTCGTCTTTTATGCTGTTTTTCGCGTTAAAACGCGATTAAAGCTCAAAACGTGCTGTTTTGCTAAAATAAGCATTTTCAAGCATTTTAAATTGTTGAAATCGTTCAAATAGGGCGCAATATTAATAAAACGAATAATAAAAATTTTGTCGTTTTATGCTGCTTTTACGTTAAAACGCAGATTAAAGCTCAAAACGTGCTGTTTTGCTAAAATAAGCATTTTCAAGCATTTTAATCGTTGAAATCGTTCAAATAGAAGCAATATTAATAAAACCGAATACAAAAAATTTTGTCGTTTTTTTGCTGTTTTCGCGTTAAAACGCGATTAAAGCCAAAACGTGCTGTTTTGCTAAAATAAGCATTTTCAAAGCATTTTAATCGTTGAAATCGTTCAAATAGACGCAATATTAATAAAAACGAATAATAAAAATTTGCCCTTTTTATGCTGTTTTACGCGTTAAAACGCAGATTAAAGCTCAAAACGTGCTGTTTGCAAAAGCATTTTCAAGCATTTTAGATCGTTGAAATCGTTCAAATAGAAGCAATATTAATAAAAACGAATAATAAAATTTCGTCGTTTTTATGCTGTTTTACGCGTTAAAACGCAGATTAAAGCTCAAAACGTGCTGTTTTGCTAAAAATAAGCATTTTCAAGCATTTTAGATCGTTGAAATCGTTCAAATAGAAGAATATTAATAAAAACGAATAATAAAAAATTCGTCATTTTATGCTGTTTTACGCGTTAAAACGCAGATTAAAGCTCAAAACGTGCTGTTTTGCTAAAATAAGCATTTTCAAGCATTTAGATCGTTGAAATCGTTCAAATAGAAGCAATATTAATAAAAACCCAATCATAAAAATTCGTCGTTTTATGCTGTTTTACGCGTTAAAACGCAGATTAAAGCTCAAACGTGCTGTTTTGCTAAAATAAGCATTTTCAAGCATTTTATATCGTTGAAATCGTTCAAATAGACGCAATATTAATAAAAACGAATAATAAAAATTTCGTCGTTTTATGCTGTTTTACGCGTTAAAACGCTGATTAAAGCGCAAAACGTGCTGTTTTTCTAAAATAAGCATTTTAAAGCATTTTAGATCGTTGAAATCGTTCAAATAGACGCAATATTAATAAAAACGAATAATAAAAATTCGTCGTTTTTATGCTGTTTTACGCGTTAAAACGCAGATTAAAGCTCAAAACGTGCTGTTTTGCTAAAATAAGCATTTTCAAGCATTTTAGATCGTTGAAATCGTTCAAATAGAAGCAATATTAATAAAAAACGAATAATAAAAATTTCGTCGTTTTATGCTGTTTTACGCGTTAAAACGCAGATTAAAGCTCAAAACTTTTGCTAAAATAAGCATTTTCAAGCATTTTAGATCGTTGAAATCGCTCAAATAGACGCAATATTAATAAAAACGAATAATAAAAATTTGTCGTTTTTATGCTGTTTTACGAGTTAAAACGCAGATTAAAGCTCAAAACGTGTTGTTTTGTTAAAATAAGCATTTTCAAAGCATTTTGATCGTTGAAATCGTTCAAATAGAAGCAATATTAATAAAACGAATAATAAAAATTCGTCGTTTTATGCTGTTTTACAGTTAAAACGCGGATTAAAGCTCAAAACGTGCTGTTTTGTTAAAATAAGCATTTTCAAGCATTTAGATCATTGAAATCGTTCAAATAGAAGCATATTAATAAATAACGAATAATAAAAATTCGTCCTTTTTATGCTGTTTTACGCGTTAAAACGCAGATTAAAAGCTCAAAACGTGCTGTTTTGCTAAAATAAGCATTTTCAAGCATTTTAGATCGTTGAAATCGTTCAAATAGACGCAATATTAATAAAAACGAATAATAAAAATTTCGTCGTTTTATGCTGTTTACGCGTTAAAACGCAGATTAAAAGCTCAAAACGTGCTGTTTTGCTAAAATAAGCATTTTCAAGCATTTTAGATCGTTGAAATCGTTCAAATAGACGATATTAATAAAAACGAATAATAAAAATTTCGTCGTTTTATGCTGTTTTACGTTAAAACGCAGATTAAAAGCTCAAACGTGCTGTTTTGCTAAAATAAGCATTTTCAAGCATTTTAGATCGTTGAAATCGTTCAAATAGAAGCAATAAAAATAAAAACGAATAATAAAAAATTTTGTCGTTTTTATGCTGTTTTAACGCGTTAAAACGCAGATTAAACTCAAAACGTGCTGATTTGCTAAAATAAATTTTCAAGCATTTTAGATCGTTGAAATCGTTCAAATAGACGCAATATTAATAAAAACGAATAATAAAATTTCGTATTTTATGCTGTTTTACGCGTTAAAACGCAATTAACCAAAACGTGCTGTTTTGCTAAAATAAGCATTTTCAAGCATTTTAGATCGTTGAAATCGTTCTAATAGAAGCAATATTAATAAAAACGAATAATAAAAATTCGTGTTTTTAATTGTTTAGCGTTAAAACGCAGATTAAAGCTCAAAACGTGCTGATTTGCTAAAATAAGATTTCAAGCATTTTAGATCGTTGAAATCGTTCAAATAGACGCAATATTAATAAAAACGAATAATAAAAATTCGTCGTTTTTATGCTGTTTTACGCGTTAAAACGCAGATTAAAGCTCAAAACGTGCTGTTTTGCTAAAATAAGCATTTTCAAGCATTTTAGATCGTTGAAATCGTTCTAATAACGCAATGTTAATAAAAACGAATAATAAAAATTTCGTCGTTTTATGCTGTTTTATCGTTAAAACGCTGATTAAAGCTCAAAACGTGCTGTTTTGCTAAAATTAGCATTTTCAAGCATTTTAGATCGTTGAAATCGTTCAAATAGACGCAATATTAATAAAAACGAATAATAAAAAATTCGTCGTTTTATGCTGTTTTACGCGTTAAAACGCAGATTACAGTCAAAACGTGCTGTTTTGCTAAAATAAGCATTTTCAAGCATTTTAGATCGTTGAAATCATTCAAATAGAAGCAATATTAATAACAGAATAATACAAATTTCGTCGTTTTATGCTGTTTTACGGCGTTAAAACGCAGATTAAGCTCAAAACGTGCTGTTTTGCTAAAATAAGCATTTTCAAGCATTTTAGATCGTTGAAATCGTTTAAATAGAAGCAATATTAATAAAAACGAATAATAAAAATTCGTCATTTTTATTCTGTTTTACGCGTTAAAACGCAGATTAAACTCAAAACTGCTATTTTGCTAAAATTAAGCATTTTCAAGCATTTTAGATCGTTGAAATCGTGCAAATAAGACGCAATATTATTAAAACGAATAATAAAAATTGTCGTCGTTTTTATGCTGTTTTACGCGTTAAAACGCAGAATAAAGAATCAAAACGTGCGTTTTGCTAAAATAACTTTTCAAGCATTTTAGATCGTTTAAATCGTTCAAAAGAAGCAATATTAATAAAAACGATAATAAAAATTCGTCGTTTTATGCTGTTTTACAGTTATAAACGCAGATTAAAGCTCAAAACGTTGCTGTTTTGTTAAATAAGCATTGTCAAGCATTTTAGATCGTTGAAATCGTTCAAATAGAACAATATTAATAAAACGAATAATAAAAATTGTCGTTTTATGCTTTTTACGCGTTAAAACGCGATTAAAGCTCAAAACGGTGCTGTTTTGCTAAAATAAGCATTTTCAAGCATTTTGATCGTTGAAATGTTCAAATAGACCAATATTAAAAAACGAATAATAAATTTCTGCCGTTTTATGTTGTTTTACGCGTTAAAAACGCAGATTAAAGCCTTCACAAAAACGTGCTGTTTTGCTGTACAAGCATTTTCAAGCATTTTAGACGTTGAAATCGTTTTAAATAGAAGCAATATTAATAAAAAAACGAATAATAAAAAAATTCGTCATTTTTATGTTGTTTTACGCGTTAAAACGCAGATTAAAAGCTCAAAACGTGCTGTTTTGCTGTAAATAAGCATTTTCAAGCATTTAGATCGTTGGAAATCGTTCAAATAGACGCAATATTAATAAAACGAATACCAAAAAATTCGTCGTTTTATAGCGTTTTGCGCGTTAAACGCAGATTAAAAGCTCAAAACGTGCTGGCGGCTAAAATAAGCATTTTCAAGCATTTTAGATCGTTGAAATCGTTCAAATAGAAGCAATATTAATAAAAAACGAATAATAAAATTTCGTCGTTTTATGCTGTTTTACGCGTTAAAAACGCAGATTAAAGCTCAAAACGTGCTGTTTTGCTAAAATAAGCATTTTCAAGCATTTAGATCGTTGAAATCGTTTAAATAGACGCAATATTAATAAAAACGAATAATAAAATTCGTCGTTTTTTATGCTTTTTTTACGCGTTAAAACGCAGATTAAAGCTCAAAACGGCTGTTTTCAAAAATAAGCATTTTCAAGCATTTTAGATCGTTGAAATTGTTCAAATAGACGCAATAAAATAAAAACAATAATAAAAATTTCGTCGTTTTATGCTGTTTTCGCGTTAAAACGCAGAATAAAGCTCAAAACTCTGTTTTGCTAAAATAAGCATTTTCAAGCATTTTAGATCGTTGAAATCCGTTCAAATAGACGCAATATTAATAAAACAATTTAAAAAATTCGTCGTTTTTTATGCTGTTTTACGCGTTAAAACGCTGATTAAACTCAAAACGTGCTGTTTTGCTAAAATAAGCATTTTCGGGATTTTAGATCGTTGAAATCGTTCAAATAGACGCAATATTAAAAAACGGGAAAAATAAAAATTCGTCGTTTTTATGCTGTTTTACGCGTTAAAACGCAGATTAAAAGCTCAAAACGTGCTGTTTTGCTAAAAAATCGTTGAAATCCCTTCAAATAGACGCAATATTAATAAAAAAAGAATAATAAAAAATTCGTCGTTTTTTATGCTGTTTTTCGCGAAAAAAGCAGATTAACCCGCTCAAAACGTGCTGTTTTTTCTAAAATAAAGCATTTTCAAGCATTTTAGATCGTTGAAATCCCTTCAAATAGACGCAATATTAATAAAAAAAGGTAATAAAAAAATTTTTTTTTTATGCTGTTTTTTGCGTTAAAACGCTGATTTTAAAACTCAAAACGTGCTGTTTTGCTAAAATAAGCATTTTCAAGCATTTTAGATCCCTTGAAATCGGTTTAAATAGACGCAATATTAATAAAAACGAATAATAAAAAATTTTGTCGTTTTATGCTGTTTTTTTGCGTTAAAACGCTGATTAAAAAACAAAACGTGCTGTTTTGCTAAAATAAGCATTTTCAAGCATTTTTTGATCGTTGAAATCGTTCAAATAGACGCAATATTAATTTAAAAAACGAATAAAAAAATTCGTCGTTTTTTTTCCCGTTTTACGCGGTTTAAAAAGCGAATTTTCAGCTCAAAACGTGCTGTTTTGCCAAAATAAAATTTTTTAAGCATTTTAGATCGTTGAAATCGTTTTTTAAAAAGAAGCAAATTTAAAAAAAAGAATAATAAAAAAATTTGTCATTTTTATGCTGTTTTTTCCCGTTAAAACGCAATTAAAACTCATAACGTGCTGTTTTTTCTAAAATAAGCATTTTCAAGCCCTTTTTTGATCGTTGAAATCGTTCAAATAGACGCAATATTTAAAAAAAACGAATAATAAAAAATTTTGTCGTTTTTCTTTCGTTTTACGCGTTAAAACGCGGGAAAAAAGCTCAAAAGGTGCTGTTTTGCTAAAATAAGGGATTTTCCAGCATTTTTGATCGTAAAAATTTTTCAAATAGAAGCAATATTAATAAAAACGAATAATAAAAAAATTTGTCGTTTTTTTGCTGTTTTACGCGTTAAAATTTCAGATTAAAGCCAAAACGTGCTGTTTTGCTAAAATAAGCATTTTCAAGCATTTTAGATCGTTGGGAAAACGTTTAAATAGACGCAATATTAATAAAATTTTTAAATTTTTTTTCGTTTACCCAAAAAAAAAAAAAATGGGTTTTTTTTTTTTTTTAGCGTTTAAACGCAGAATAAAACCAAATTTTTTCAAAATAAATTTTTGCTTTTAAATTGGTTTTCAAATAAAGAAATTAATAAAAAAAAAATTTTAAAACGAATTAAATTAAATCGTTTTAATGTTTTAAGCGTTAAAGATATTAAAGCTAAAACTTAGTTTTAAATCTAAATTTTCAAATTTCGCATAAAAAGTTCAAAAGATAATAAAAATTAATAAACTAGATAAAAAAATTAGTCGAATTTTTGTTTTGCGTTAAAAACGCAATTAAAACAAGTCTTTTTAAAATAAGCATTTTCAAGCATTTTAGAATCGAAACGTTCAAATAGACGCAATATTAATAAAAAAATAATTAAAAATTCGTCGTTTTAATGCGTTTTACGCGTTAAAAACAATTAAATCAAAAGCATTTTGACTTAAATAGCATTTTAAATTTTAAGACATTGAAATCTTTAAATAGAACAATATTTAAAGAATAATATAAAACGCATTTATATGCTTTAGCGTTAAACATAACTCAAAGCATTAGGTTTTCTAAATAAAATTTATAAAGCATTTTAGATCGTTAAAAACGTCAAATTTAAAGCAATACTGTTAAAAACAGAATAATAAACAACGTCGTTTTTAATAATTACGTTAAACCAATTAAGCTCAAAACGTGCTTTTTCTAAATAAGCATTTAAAGATTTTAGATCTTAAAATTCGTTTTCAATCGAATTAAGAATAAAAATAAAAATTTCGTCGTTTACTGCTGTTTTCGCGTAAAAGAGAAAAATTTCAACTGCTGTTTTGATAAAATAATGTAATTTTACGAAAACAAATTTTATCGCTTGTACATGTTCAAAAACGCAAATTAATAAAACGAATAATAAAATTTCTGATTTATTGTTTTACGCGTTAAAACGCTGATTAAACAAATAGACGCATTTTTAAAAAAATAAACATTTTCGATCAATATTAAAAAAAAACGAATAATAAAAATTCGTCGTTGTTATGCTGTTTACCCTTAAAACGCAGATTAAAAACCCCAAAACGTCTTTTTTGTAAAAAAACATTTTCAAGCATTTTTGATCGTTAAATCGTTCAAATGACGAAAATTTAAAAAAAACGAATAATAAAAAATTTGTCGTTTTATGTTTTTTTACGCGTTAAAAAGCAGATTAAAGCTCAAAAAAGTGCTGTTTTGCTAAAATAACATTTTTGCATTTTTTGATGGTTGAAACGTTCAAATAGAAGCAATATTAATAAAAACGAATAATAAAATTTCGCGTTTTTTTGCGTTTACGCGAAAACCGAAAAGCTCAAAAAGTTGGGCCCAAAAAAAGCATTTTCAAGCATTTTAGATCGTTGAAATCGTTTAAATAAAAAATATTAATAAAAAAGAATAATAAAAAAGAATAATAAAAAAGTCATTTTTATGCTGTTTTCCCTTAAAACGCAGATTAAAGCCCGGGGGTTTTGCGGGATTTTTGCATTTTTGATCGTTTAAAACGTTCAAATAGACGCAATATTAATAAAAATGAATAATAAAAATTTCGTCGTTTTATCTGTTTTACGCGTTAAAACGCTGATTAAAGTCCCGGCGTTTTTTCTTAAAAAACATTTTCGCCATTTTGGAAACGCAAATAGACGCAAATTAATAAAACGAATAATAAAAAATTTGTCGTTTTTTTTGCTGTTTTTCCCTTAAAACGCGTTTGCTCAAAACGTGCGTTTTGCTAAAATAAGCATTTTTAAGAAGATCGTTGGGAAAACGTTCAAATAGAAGCAATATTAATAAAAAAGAATAATAAAAATTCGTCATTTTTTTTGTTTTTAAGGGGGTTAAAACGGATTAAAAACTCGGTGCTGTTTTGCTAAAATAAGCATTTTCAAGCATTTTTGATAGTTGAAATCGTTCAAAAAAAAGAATATTAATAAAAACAATAAAAAAATTTGCGATGTTTTTTTACGCGCGGGGATTAAAGCTCAAAAAGGCTGTTTTGCTAAAAAAAGCATTTTTAAGCATTTTAGATCGTTTAAATCGTTCAAATGGCAATATTAATAAAAAAGAATAATAAAAAAACGTCGTTTTATGCTGTTTTACGTTAAAACGCGATTAAAACTCAAAACGTGCTGTTTTGCTAAAAAAAGCATTTTTAAGCATTTTAGATCGTTAAATCGTTCAAATGAAGCAATATTTAAAAAAAAACGAAAAAAAAAATTCGTCGTTGTTATGCTGTTTTTTCGCGTTAAAACGCAGATTAAAACCAAACGCTTTTTTGGGTAAAATAAGCATTTTCAAGCATTTTAGATCGTTGAAATCGTTCAAATAGACGCAAAAAATAAAAAAAGAATAATAAAAAAATTTGCGTTTTTTTGCTGTTTTACGCGTTAAAAAGCAGATTAAAGCTCAAAACGGCTGTTTTGCTAAATAAGCATTTTCAAGCATTTTGATGGTTGAAATGTTCAAAAAAGAAATTTAAAAAAAAACGAATAATAAAATTTTTGCGTTTTTCTGTTTTACGCGTTAAAACCGATTAAAGCTCAAAAAGTGCTGTTTTGCTAAAATAAGCATTTTCAAGCATTTTAGATCGTTGAAATCGTTTAAATAGAAGCAATATTAATAAAAACGAATAATAAAAATCGTCGTTTTAGCTGTTTACGCGTTAAAACGCAGATTAAAGCTCAAAACGTGCTGTTTTGCTAAAATAAGCATTTTCAAGCATTTTAGATCGTTGAAATCGTTCAAATAGAAGCAAAATTAATAAAAAGAATAATAAAAATTTCGTCGTTTTATGCTGTTTTACGCGTTAAAACGCAGATTAAAGCTCAAAACGTTGTGTTTTGCTAAAATAAGCATTTTCAAGCATTTTAGATCGTTGAAATCGTTTAAATAGAAGCAATATTAATAAAACGAATAATAAAAATCGCATTTTATAGTGGTTTAACGCGTTAAAAGCAGATTAAAGCTCAAACGTACTGTTTTGCTAAAATAAGAATTGTCAACATTTTAGATCGTTGAAAACGTTCAAATAGACGCAATATTAATAAAAACGAATAATAAAAATTTCGTCGACTTTTATGCTGTTTTACGCGTTAAAACGCAGAATAAAGTCTCAAAACGTGCTGTTTTGCTAAAATAAGCATTTTCAAGCATTTTAGATTTGAAATCGTTAAATAACAATATTAAAAAAAAGAAAATAAAAAATTTTTTTTTTTGGGTTTTACCCCTTAAAAAGCAGATTAAAGCTCAAAGGGGGGTTTAAAATAAGCATTTTAAATTTTTTGATCGTTAAATCGTTTAAATGAAAAATTAATAAAAACAATAATAAAAAATTCGTTTTTATGCTGTTTTACGCGTTAAAAAAGCAGATTAAAACCAAAAAAGTGCTGTTTTGCTAAAATAAGCATTTTCAAGCATTTTAGACGTTGAAATCGTTCCAAATAGAAGCAATATTAATAAAAACGAATAATAAAAATTCGTCGTTGTTATGCTGTTTTACGCGTTAAAACGCAGATTAAAAGCTCAAAACGTGCTGTTTTGCTAAAATAAGCATTTTCAAGCATTTTAGATCGTTGAAATCGTTCAAATAGAAGCAATATTAATAAAAACGAATAATAAAAATTCGTCGTTGTTATGCTGTTTTACGCGTTAAAACGCAGATTAAAGCTCAAAACGTCTTGTTTTGCTAAAATAAGCATTTTCAAGCATTTTAGATCGTTGAAATCGTTCAAATAGACGCAATATTAATAAAAAACGAATAATAAAAATTCGTCGTTTTATGCTGTTTTACGCGTTAAAACGCAGATTAAAAGCTCAAAACGTGCTGTTTTGCTAAAATAAGCATTTTCAAGCATTTTAGATGGTTGAAATCGTTCAAATAGAAGCAATATTAATAAAAACGAATAATAAAAATTTCGTCGTTTTATGCTGTTTTACGCGTTAAAACGCAGATTAAAGCTCAAAACGTGCTGTTTTGCTAAAAAAGCATTTTCAAGCATTTTAGATCGTTGAAATCGTTCAAATAGACGAATATTAATAAAAACGAATAATAAAAATTCGTCGTTTTATGCTGTTTTACGCGTTAAAAACGCAGATTAAGCTCAAAACGTACTGTTTTGCTAAAAATAAGCATTTTCAAGCATTAGATCGTTGAAATCGTTCAAATAGAAGCATATTAATAAAAACGAATAATAAAAATTCGTCGTTTTATGCTGTTTTTCGCGTTAAAACGCAGATTAAAGCTCAAAACGGCTGTTTTGCTAAAATAAGCATTTTCAAGCATTTTAGATCGTTGAAATCGTTCAAATAGACGCAATATTAATAAAAAACGAATACGTAAATTCGTCGTTTTATGCTGTTTTACGCGTTAAAACGCAGATTAAAGCTCAAAACGTGCTGTTTTGCTAAAATAAGCATTTTCAAGCATTTTAGATCGTTGAAATCGTTCAAATAGAGCAATATTAATAAAAAACGATAAAAAATTTCGTCGTTTTATGCTGTTTTACGCGTTAAAACGCAGATTAAAAGCTCAAAACGTGCTGTTTTGCTAAAATAAGCATTTTCAAGCATTTTAGATCGTTGAAATCGTTCAAATAGAAGCAATATTAATAAAAACGAATAATAAAAATTCGTCGTTTTTATGCTGTTTTACGCGTTAAAACGCAGATTAAAAGCTCAAAACGGTGTTTTGCTAAAATAAGCATTTTCAAGCATTTTAGATCGTTGAAATCGTTCAAATAGACGCAATATTAATAAAAACGAATAATAAAAATTCCTCGTTGTTATGCTGTTTTACGCGTTAAAACGCAGATTAAAGCTCAAAACGTCTTGTTTTGCTAAAATAAGCATTTTCAAGCATTTTAGATCGTTGAAATCGTTTAAATAGACGCAATATTAATAAAAACGAATAATAAAAATTCGTCGTTTTATGCTGTTTTACGCGTTAAAACGCAGATTAAAGCTCAAAACGTGCTGTTTTGCTAAAATAAGAATTTTCAAGCATTTTAGATCGTTGAAATCGTTCAAATAGAAGCAATATTAATAAAAACGAATAATAAAAATTCGTCGTTTTATGCTGTTTTACGCGTTAAAACGCAGATTAAAGCTCAAAACGTCTTGTTTTGCTAAAATAAGCATTTTCAAGCATTTTAGATCGTTGAAATCGTTCAAATAGACGCAATATTAATAAAAACGAATAATAAAAATTCGTCGTTTTATGCTGTTTTACGCGTTAAAAACGCAATTAAAACTCAAAACGTGCTGTTTGCAAAATAAGCATTTTCAACATTTTAGATCGTTTTAAATCGTTCAAATAGACGCAATATTAATAAAAAACGGGAAAATAAAACTTCGTCGTTTTAATGCTGTTTTTCGCGTTAAAACGCGTTAAACTCAAAAAAGTGCTGTTTTGCTAAAATAATCATTTTCAAGCATTTTAGATCGTTGAAACGTTTTAAATAAAGCAAATTAATAAAACGAATTAAAAAATTCGTCGTTTTATGCTGTTTATGTTAAACGCAGATTAAAGCTCAAAACGTGCTGTTTTGCTAAAAAATCATTTTCAAGCATTTTAGATCGTTGAAAATCGTTAAAAGACGCAAAAAATAAAAAGAATAATAAAAATTTCGTCGTTTTATGCGTTTTACGCGTTAAAACGCAGAATAAAGCTCAAAACGTCTTTTTGCTTAAGCATTTTCAAGCATTTTAGATCTTGAAATCGTTAAAAACGCATTAATTAAAAAGAATAATAAAATTTGTCGTTTTATGCTGTTTACGCGTTAAACGCAGATTAAAACTCAAAACGTGCTGTTTTGCTAAAATAAGATTTTCCAACATTTTGGTCGTTGAAATCGTTCAAATGAAAAATATTAATAAAAAAGAATAATAAAAATTGTCGTATTATGTGTTTTTGGCGTTAAAACGCGAATAAAGTTCAAAACGTCGTTTTGCTAAAATTAAAACATTTTCAAGCATTTTAAGTCGTTGAAATCGTTTCAAATAGGAATATTTAAAAAAACGAATAATAAAAATTTGTCGTTTTATGCTGTTTTTACGCGTTAAAAACGCAGATTAAAAGCTCAAAACGTGCTGTTTTGCTAAAATAAGCATTTTCAAGAATTTTTGATCGTTGAAATCGTTAAATAGACGCAATATTAATAAAAACGAATAATAAAAATTTCGTCTTTTTATGCTGTTTTACGCGTTAAAACGCGATTAAAGCTCAAAACGTGCTGTTTTGCTAAAATAAGCATTTTCAAGCATTTTAGATCGTTGAAATCGTTCAAATAGACGCAATATTAATAAAAACGAATAATAAAAATTCGTCGTTTTATGCTGTTTTACGCGTTAAAACGCAGATTAAAGCTCAAAACGTGCTGTTTTGCTAAAATAATCATTTTCAAGATTTTAGATCGTTGAAATCGTTCAAATTGAAGCAATATTAATAAAAACGAATAATAAAAATTTCGTCGTTTTATGCTGTTTTACTCGTTAAAACGCAGATTAAAAGCTCAAAACGTGCTGTTTTGCTAAAATAATCATTTTCAAGCATTTTAGATCGTTGAAATCGTTAAATAGACGCAATAAAAATAAAAACGAATAATAAAATTTCGTCGTTTTATGCTGTTTTACGCGTTAAAACGCAGAATAAAGCTCAAAACGTGCTGTTTTGCTAAAATAAGCATTTTCAAGCATTTTAGATCGTTGAAATCAGTTCAAATAGACGCAATATTAATAAAAACGAATAATAAAAATTTCGTCGTTTTTTTATGCTGTTTTACGCGTTAAAACGCAGATTAAAGCTCAAAACGTGCTGTTTTGCTAAAATAAGCATTTTCAAGCATTTTAGATCGTTGAAATCGTTCAAATAGAAGCAATATTAATAAAAACGAATAATAAAAAATCGTCGTTTTTATGCTGTTTTAGCGTTAAAACGCAGATAAAGTTCAAAACGTGCTGTTTTGCTAAAATAAGCATTTTCAAGCATTTTAATCGTTGAAATCGTTCAAATAGAGCAATATTAATAAAAACGAATAATAAAAATTTGTCGTATTTATGCTGTTTTAGCGTTAAAACGCGATTAAAGCTCAAAACGTGCTGTTTTGCTAAAATTAGCATTTTCAAGAATTTTTGATCGTTGAAATCGTTCAAATAGACGCAATATTAATAAAAACGAATAATAAAAATTTTGTCGTTTTATGCTCTTTTACGCGTTAAAAAGCAGATTAAAAGCCTCAAAACGTGCTGTTTTGCTAAAATAAGCATTTTCAAGCATTTTAGATCGTTGAAATCGTTCAAATAGACGCAATATTAATAAAAACGAATAATAAAAATTTTGTCGTTTTATGCTGTTTTACGCGTTAAAACGCAGATTAAAGCTCAAAACGTGCTGTTTTGCTAAAATAAGCATTTTCAAGTATTTTAGATGGTTGAAATCGTTCAAATAGAAGCAATATTAATAAAAACGATAATAAAAAATTTCGTCGTTTTATGCTGTTTTACGCGTTAAAACGCAGATTAAAAGCTCAAAACGTGCTGTTTTGCTAAAATAAGCATTTTCAAGCATTTTAGATCGTTGAAATCGTTCAAATAGACGCAATATTAATAAAAAGATAATAAAAATTCGTCGTTTTATGCTGTTTTACGCGTTAAAACGCAGATTAAAAGCTCAAAACGTGCTGTTTTGCTAAAATAAGCATTTTCAAGCATTTTAGATCGTTGAAATCGTTCAAATAGAGCAATATTAATAAAAACGAATAAAAAAATTCGTTTTTATGCTGTTTTACGCGTTAAAACGCAGATTAAAGCTCAAAACGTCGTTTTGCTAAAATAAGCATTTTCAAAAGCATTTTAAGATCGTTGAAATCGTTCAAATAGACGCAATATTAATAAAACGAATAATAAAAATTCGGTTTTTATGCTGTTTTACGCGTTAAAACGCAGATTAAACTCAAAACGTGCTGTTTTGCTAAAATAAGCATTTTCAAGCATTTTAGATCGTTGAAACGTTCAAATAGAAGCAATATTAATAAAAACGAATAATAAAAATTTCGTCGTTTTATGCTGTTTTACGCGTTAAAAACGCAGATTAAAGTCAAAACGTGCTGTTTTGTAAAATAAGCATTTTCAAAGCATTTTAGATCGTTGAAATCGTTCAAATGAAGCAATATTAATAAAAACGAATAATAAAAATCGTCGTTTCTATGCTTTTTACGCGTTAAAACGCGATTAAACTCAAAACGTCTGTTTGCTAAAATAAACATTTTCGCATTTTAGATCGTTGAAATCGTTCAAATAGAAAAATTAATAAAACGAATAATAAAAATTCGCTCGTTTTATGCTGTTTTACGCGTTAAAAACGCAGATTAAAGCTCAAAACGTGTGTTTTGCTAAAATAACATTTTCAAGCATTTTAGATCGTTGAAATCGTTCAAATAGAGCAATATTAATAAAAACAATAATAAAATTTCGTCGTTTTTATGCTGTTTAGCGTTAAAACGCGATTAAAAGCTCAAAACGTGCTGTTTTGCTAAAATAAGCATTTTCAAGCATTTTAGATCGTTGAAATCGTTCAAATAGAGCAATATTAATAAAAACGAATAATAAAAATTCGTCGTTTATATGCTGTTTTACGTTAAAACGCAGATTAAAGCTCAAAACGTGCTGTTTGCTAAAATAAGCATTTTCAAGCATTTTGATCATTGAAATCGTTCAAATAGAAGCAATATTAATAAAACGAATAATAAAATTTCGTCGTTTTATGCTGTTTTACGCGTTAAAACGCAGTTAAAGCTCAAAACGTGCTGTTTTGCTAAAATAAGCATTTTCAAGCATTTTAGATCGTTGAAATCGTTCAAATAGAAGCAATATTAATAAAAACAAATAATAAAAATTCGTCGTTTTATGCTGTTTTATGCGTTAAAACGCTGATTAAAGCTCAAAACGTGCTGTTTTGCTAAAATAAGCATTTTCAAGCATTTTAGATCGTTGAAATCGTTCAAATAGATGCAATATTAATAAATAACGAATGATAAAAAATCGTCGTTTTATGCTGTTTTACGCGTTAAAACGCAGATTAAAGCTCAAACGTGCTGTTTTGCTAAAATAAGCATTTTCAAGCATTTTAGATCGTTGAAATCGTTCAAATAGAAGCAATATTAATAAAAAACGAATAATAAAAATCGTCGTTTTATGCTGTTTTACGCGTTAAAACGCAGATTAAAGCTCAAACGTGCTGTTTTGCGAAAATAATCATTTTCAAGCATTTTAAATCGTTGAAATCGTTCAAATAGACGCAATATTAATAAAAACGAATAATAAAAAATTTCGTCGTTTTTATGCTGTTTTACGCGTTAAAACGCAGATTAAAGCTCAAAACGTGCTGTTTTGCTCAAAATAAGCATTTTCGCATTTCTAGATCGTTGAAATCGTTCAAATAGAAGCAATATTAATAAAAACGAATAATAAAAATCGCCGTTTTTGTGTTTACGCGTTAAAACGCAGATTAAAGCTCAAAACGTGCTGTTTTGCTAAAATAAGCATTTTCAAGCATTTTAGATCGTTGAAATCGTTCAAATAGAAGCAATATTAATAAAAACGAATAAAAATTCGTCGTTTTATGCTGTTTTACGCGTTAAAACGCAGATTAAAGCTCAAAACGTGCTGTTTTGCTAAAATAAGCATTTTCAAGCATTTTAGATCGTGAAATCGTTCAAAGAAGCTAATATTAATAAAAACAAATCATAAAAATTTGTCGTTTTTTGTTTTACGTTAAAACGCAGATTAAAGCTCAAAACGTGCTGTTTTGCTAAAATAAGCATTTTCAAGCATTTTAGATCGTTGAAGCGTTCAAATAGAAGCAATATTAATAAAAACGAATAATAAAAATTTGTCGTTTTATGTGTTTACGCGTTAAACGCAGATTAAAGCTCAAAACGTGCTGTTTTGCTAAAATAAGCATTTTCAAGCATTTTAGATCGTAGAAATCGTTCGCCAAATAGAAGCAATATTAATAAAAAGCGAATAATAAAAAATTCGTCGTTTTTATGTTGTTTTACGCGTTAAAACGTAGATTAAAAGCTCGCAAACGTGCTGTTTTGCTAAAATAAGTATTTTTAAGCATTTGAGATCGTTGGAAATCGTTTAAATAGACGCAATATTAATAAAAACGAATAACAAAAATTCTCGTGGTTTTTATGCTGTTTTTACGCGTTAAAAACGCAGATTAAGCCTCAAACGTGCTGTTTTTGCTAAAATGTTTACTTTTCAAGCATTTTAGATCGTTGAAATCGTTCAAATAGAAGCAATATTAATAAAAGCGAATAATAAAAAAAATCTGTCGTTTTTATGTTGTTTTACGCGTTAAAACGCAGATTAAAGCTCAAAAACGTGCTGTTTGCTAAAATAAGCATTTTCAAGCATTTTAGATCGTTGAAATCGTTCAAATAGACGCACATTATAAAAAAAAACGAATACGTGTAATTCGTCGTTTTATGTTGGTGTTCTTTACGCGTTAAAATTCTGCAGATTTTAAGCCTCAAAACGCTGTTTTGCTAAAATAAGCATTTTCAAGCATTTTTATCGTTGAAATCGCACCAAATAGACGCAAGGTAATTTTACTAAAACGAATAATAAAATTTCTGTCGTTTTATGCTGTTTTACGAGTTAAAACGCAGATTAAAAGCTCCTCAAAACGTGCTGTTTTGCTACAAGCGCGTAAAGCATTTTCAAGCATTTTAGATCGTTGAAATCGTTCAAATAGAAGCAATATTACGTAAAACGAATAATAAAAATTGCCGTTTTTATAAAGCGTTTTACGCGTTAAAACGCAGATTAAAGCTCAAGACGTGCTGTTTTGCTAAAATAAGTATTTTCAAGCATTTTGGATCGTTGAAATCGTTCAAATAGAAGCAATATTAATAAAACGAATAATAAAATTTCGTCGTTTTATGCCGTTTTACGCGTTAAAGCGCAGATTAAAAGCTCAAAACGTGCTGTTTTGCTGCTAAAATGGGCATTTTCAAGTATTTTAGTTCCGCTGAAATCGTTCCTCTAAATAGAAGCAATATTAATAAAAGCGAATAATAAAAAATTCGTCGTTTTATGCTGTTTTACGTTAAAACGCAGATGCGCTCAAACGTGCTGTTTTGCTAAAAATGTGCCATTTTCAAGCATTTTAGATCGTTGAAATCGTTCAAATAGACGCAATATTAATAAAAAACGAATAATAAAAATTTCTTCGTGGTTTTATGTTGTTTACGCGTTAAAACGCAGATTAAAAGCTCAAAACGTGCTGTTTTGCTAAAATAAGCATTTTCAAGCATTTTTATCGTTGAAATCGTTCAAAAGAAGCAATATTTAAAAACGAATAATAAAAATTCTGTTTTTTTGCTGTTTTCGCGTTAAAACGCAGATTAAACTCAAAACGTGCTGTTTTGCTAAAAAAACATTTTCAAGCATTTTTGATCGTTGAAATCGTTAAAAAGCAATATTTAAAAAAAAAAATAATAAAAAAAATTTGTCGTTTTATGCTGTTTTGCGTTAAAAAGCAATTTAAGCTCAAAAAGTGCTGTTTTTCAAAAAAAGCATTTTCAAACATTTTAGATCGTTGAAATCGTTCAAATAGACGCATAAAAATAAAAAAATAATAAAAAATTTTGTCGTTTTTTGGGGTGTTTTTTCGGGTTAAAAAGCAGATTAAAACCCAAAAAGTGCTGTTTTGCTAAAAAAATTTTCAAACATTTTTTGATCGTTGAAATCGTTCAAATAGAAGCTATTTAAAAAAAAACGAATAAAAAATTTTTCGTTTTTATGCTGTTTTACGGAAAACGCAGTTCCAAAAGTGTGTTTTTAAAATAAAATTTTGATTTTGATCTTAAATCGTTTAAAAAAACAATTTAATAAAAACGTTAAAAATTTTCCCTTTTAGCGTTTTACTTAAAAAGGGGTTCTAAAAGGTTTTTCAAAAAACATTTTAACTTTTTAAACGTTAAATCTTAAAAAAACAAATTAAAAAAAAATTAAAAACGTGTTTTTTTGCGTTTACGCGTTAAAAGCAATTGCTAAAATTTTTCAAATAAAATTTTCCCAAAATTTTTAAAGGAAATTTAAAAAAAGAATATTTAAAAAAACTTTTTTCGCGTTTTAGCGTTTTTGCTTAAAACCCTTTCAAAGGGGTTTTTCAAAATAAAATTTTCCAAATCGTTAAAAATTTTAAAAAAGCAAAAATTTTTTTTAAAACGAAAATAAAAAAAAACGTGTTTTTTTGCTTTTTAGCTTAAAAAGAGTTAAAATCCAAAAGGCTTTTTTAAAAAAAAATTTAAATTTTGTCGTTAAAACGTTAAAAAAAGGGGTTTTTAAAAAAACTTAAAAAATTTTTTTAGTTTTTTAGCGTTAAAACCGTTAAATAAAAAAGTTTGGCAAATAAATTTTTAAACTTTTTTGCGTTAAACGCAAATAAAGCAAATTTCAAAAAAAATTTTCCCTTTTTTTTGTCGTTTTACCCTAAAAAACAATTAAAAAAAACGGTTTTTTAAAAATCTTTTTAACTTTTTTACGTTAAACTTAAAAAAGCTTTTAAAAAAAGAAAAATTAAAAAAACTTTTTTTCGTTTTACCCTTAAAAGAGATTTAAAAAAAAACGGGTTTTTAAAATGCTTTTAAGCTTTTTTGCGTTAAACGTTAAATAAAGCTTTTAAAAAGAAAAAAAAAAGCTTTTAGTGTTTTACCCCTTAAAAGAGATTTGCCAAAAAACCGTTTTTTAAAAAAGCTTTTCGGTTTTAGCGTTAAACGTTCCCCAAAAAGCGAAAAAAAAAAGAAAAATTAAAAAAAAGTCGTTTTATCGTTTTAGCGTTAAAAACCCGATTTAAAAAAGTGTTTTTTTTTGCAAAAAAAGCATTTTTAAACTTTTAACGTTGTGTTAAATAACAAAATTTTAAAAAACAATTAAAAAACGTTTTTTTGCTTTTTTAAAACGAATTAAAAACCTGCTGTTTTGCTAAAAAATAATTTTAACTTTTGCTTTCTTCAAATGAGTTAAATTTAAAAAAACGAATAATAAAAAACGGTTTTTTCTGTTTTTTGCGTTAAAAGCGTTAAAAACTAAAACTCTTTTTTTTTCAAATTTTAAACATTTTAACTTAAATCGTTAAATGGGTTTAAAAAAAAAACGAAAAATAAAAAAAATTTTTTTTCGTTTTAGCGTTAAAAAGAAAAAAATTTTAAAACGTGCTGTTTTGCCAAAAAACATTTTTTCATTTTAGATCGGAAAACGTTCAAATAAACATATTAATAAAAACGAATAAAAAAAGTCGTTTTATTTTTTTACGCGTTAAAAAGCAGATTAAAGCTCAAAAAATTCTGTTTTTAAAAAAAGCATTTTCAAGCATTTTGATCGTGAAATCGTTCAAATAGAGCAATATTAATAAAAAAAAGAATAATAAAAATTTTTTCGTTTTATGCTGTTTTTCCCTTAAAACGCAGATTAAAGCTCAAAACGGGTGTTTTGCTAAAATAAGCTTTTCAAACATTTTAGATCGTTGAAATCGTTAAATAGAGCAATATTTAAAAAAAAACGAATAATAAAAATTCGTCGTTTTTTCGTTTTACGCGTTAAAACGCAGATTAAAGCTCAAAACGTGTTTTTGCTAAAAAAAGCATTTTCGCTTTTGATCGTTGAAATTTTAAATAGAGCAATATTAATAAAAACGAATAATAAAAATTTCGTTTTTAGCTTTTTCGCGTTAAAACCCGATTCTCAAAAAGTCTTTTGCTAAAATAAGCATTTTAAAATTTTAGTTTGTTAAATGCAAATAAAAAAAATTTAAAAAAAAAATTTTTTTGTGTTTTAGGTTTTACGCGTTAAACCAATTAAAAGTCAAAAAGCTTTTTCAAAAAAACATTTTAAATTTTTCGTTAAATCGTTAAAAAAAACAAATTTAAAAAAAACTTAAAATTTTAAAGGTTTTTTTTTTCGTTTTCCTTAAAAAGCGTTGCTAAAACTGCTGTTTTGAAAATAACATTTTAAAAGATTTTAAATCGTTTTAAGCTTTAATAAAAAAGAATAAAAACTTTTTGCTGTTTTGTTAAAAAAGCAATTAAATAAAACGTTGTTTTTTAAAAAAAAATTTTAAAAAGATTTAAATCGTTAAAAAAGGGTTTTTTTAAAAAAGAATTTAAAAAAAAGTCGTTTTTTTTGTTTTAGCTTAAAACCGTTAAAGTCAAAGGCTTTTTTTAAAAAGATTTTAAATTTTTTCGTTAAAACTTCTAAAGCAAAAATTTAAAACGGGTTTTAAAAAGCTTTTAGCTTTTTTTGCGAAAACGCAATTAAAGCCTAAAAAACCGTTTTAAAAAAAGCTTTTAACTTTTAGCGTTAAACCCTTAAAAAAGCTTTTAAAAAGAAAAATTTTAAAGCTTTTTAACTTTTTTGCTTAAAAACCGTTAAAGTCAAAAGCTTTTTTAAAAAAAAAAGCTTTTTAAGCTTTTAAACCCCTTAAACGTTAAATAAACAAAATTTTCAAAAAAAAAATTCCTTTTTATCTTTTTTACCCTTAAAAGCAATTAAAAAATAAAATCTGTTTTTTTTGCTTTTTCCAAAAACATTTTAAAAAATCCCTTTTTTAAATAAAATTTAATAAAAAAGTTTTTAAAAAAAAATTTTTTTTTTTTACCCTTAAAAACGTTAAAAAAAAAACGGGGTTTTTGCTAAAATTTCAAATTTTTAAACATTTTAGATTTGAAAACGTTAAATGGCAATAAAAAAAAAAAGAATAAAAAGGGCGTTTTTGCTGTTTTTCGCGTTAAAACCGATTAAAGCTCAAAAAGTGCTGTTTTGCTAAATAAATTTTTAAACATTTTGGGGTGAAATGTTCAAATAGGCCAAAATTTAAAAAAAACGAATAATAAAAAAAGTCGTTTTTTTGTGTTTTACGCGTTAAAAAGCAGATTAAAGCTCAAAACGTGCTGTTTTGCTAAAATAAGCATTTTCAAGCATTTTAGATCGTTGAAATCGTTCAAATAGAAGCAATATTAATAAAAACGAATATAAAAATTCGTCGTTTTTATGCTGTTTTACGCGTTAAACGCAGATTAAAGCTCAAAACGTGCTGTTTTGCTAAAATAAGCATTTTCAAGCATTTTAGATCGTTGAAATCGTTCAAATAGACGCACATATTATAAAAACGAATAATAAAAATTCGTCGTTTTTATGCTGTTTTACGCGTTAAAACGCAGATTAAAGCTCAAAACGTGCTGTTTTGCTAAAATAAGCATTTTCAAGCATTTTAGATCGTGAAATCGTTCAAATAGACGCAATATTAATAAAACATAATAAATTCGTTTTTTATGCTGTTACGCGTTAAAACGCAGATTAAAACTCAAAACGTGCTGTTTTGCTAAATAACTTTTCAAGCATTTTAGATCGTTGAAATCGTTCAAATAGTAGCATATATTAATAAAAACGAGATAATAAAAAATTCGTCGTTTTATGTGTTTTAGCGTTAAAACGCAGATTAAAGCTCAAAACGTTCTGTTTGCTAAAATAAGCATTTTCAAGCATTTTAGATCGTTGAAATCGTTCAAATAGACGCAATATTAATAAAAACGAATAATAAAAATTTCGTGTTTTATGCTGTTTTACGCGTTAAAACGCAGATTAAAGCTCAAAACGTGCTGTTTTGCTAAAATAAGCATTTTCAAGTATTTTAGTTTTTGAAATCGTTAAATAGAGCATATTAATAAAAAGCGAATAATAAAAATTGTCGTTTTATGCTGTTTTAGCGTTAAAACGCAGATTAAAGCTCAAACGTCTGTTTTGCTAAAATAAGCATTTTCAAGCATTTTTAGATCGTTGAAATCGTTCAAATAGACGCAATATTAATAAAAACGAATAATAAAAATTTCGTGGTTTTATGCTGTTTTACGCGTTAAAACGCAGATTAAAGCTCAAAACGTGCTGTTTTGCTAAAATAAGATTTTCAAGCATTTTAGATCGTTGAAATCGTTCAAATAGAAGCAATATTAATAAAAAGCGAATAATAAAAATTCGTCGTTTTTATGCTGTTTTACGCGTTAAAACGCAGATTAAAGCTCAAAACGTGCTGTTTTGCTAAAATAAGCATTTTTCAAGCATTTTAGATCGTTGAAATCGTTCAAATAGAGCAATATTAATAAAAACGAATAATAAAAAATTCGTCGTTTTTATGTTTTTACGCGTTAAAACGCAGATTAAACTCAAAACGTGCTGTTTTGCTAAAATAAGATTTTCAAGCATTTTGATCGTTGAAATCGTTCAAATAGAGCAATATTAATAAAAAACGAATAATAAAATTTCGTCGTTTTATGCTGTTTTACGCGTTAAAGCGCAGATTAAAGCTCAAAACGTGCTGTTTTGCTAAAATAAGCATTTTCAAGCATTTTAGATCGTTGAAATCGTTCAAATAGAAGCAATATTAATAAAAACGAATAATACAAAATTCGTCGTTTTTATGCTGTTTTACGCGTTAAAACGCAGATTAAAACTCAAAACGTGCTGTTTTGCTAAAATAAGCATTTTCAAGCATTTTAGATCGTTGAAATCGTTCAAATAGACGCAATATTAATAAAACGAATAATAAAAATTTCGTCGTTTTTATGCTGTTTTACGCGTTAAAACGCAGATTAAAGCTCAAAACGTGCTGTTTTGCTAAAATAAGCATTTTCAAGCATTTTAGATCGTTGAAATCGTTCAAATAGAAGCAATATTAATAAAACAAATAATAAAAAATTGTCGTTTTTATGCTGTTTTGCGCGTTGAAACGCAGATTAAACTCAAAACGTGTTGTTTTGAGAATAAGCATTTTTAAGCATTTTTGATCGTTGAAATCGCAAATAAAGCCAATATTAATAAAAACGAATAATAAAAATTTCGTTTTTATGCGTTTTACGCGTCAAAACGCAGATTAAACTCAAAACGTGCTGTTTTGCTAAAATAAGTATTTTCAAGCATTTTAGATCTGTTAAACTCGTTCAAATAGAAGCAATATGAAAAACGAATTTAAAAATCGTCGTTTTATGCTGTTTTACGCGTTAAAACGCAGATTAAAGCTCAAAAAAGTGCTGTTTTGCTAAAAATAAGTATTTTCAAGCATTTTGATCGTTGAAATCGTTCAAATAGAAGCAATATTAATAAAAAAAAAAAATAAAAAAAATTCCCCTTTTTATGTTTTTTTCGCGTTAAACGCAGATTAAAGCTCAAAACGTTTGTTTTTAAAATAAGCATTTTAAGCATTTTAGATCGTTAAATCGTTCAAATAGAAGAAAATTTAAAAAAAACGAATAATAAAAAAAATTTGTCGTTTTATGCTGTTTTACGCGCAAAAAACAGATTAAAAACTCAAAAAGTTGTTTTTTTAAAAAAAGATTTTCAAGCATTTTTTGATCTTGAAATGTTCAAATAGAAGCAATATTATTAAAAAAAGAATAATAAAAAAATCGCCCTTTTTTTGCTGTTTACGCGTTAAAACGCGATTGCTCAAAACGGCTGTTTTTCTAAAAAAGATTTTCAAGCATTTTTTATCGTTGAAATCGTTCAAATAAAAATTTAAAAAAAACGAATAATAAAAAAAATTTCCCGTCTTTTATGCTGTTTTACGCGTTAAACGCAGATTAAAGCTCAAACGTGCTGTTTTGCTAAAAAAAAGATTTTTGCATTTTAGATCGTTAAATCGTTCAAAAAGAAGCAATATTAATAAAAAAAGAATAATAAAAATTGTCTTTTTATGCGTTTTACGCGTTAAAACGCAAAAACCCCCCAAAAAAATTTTCAACAAAACGGAAAGCAAAAAAATTTTAAAAAACAAAAAAAAATTTGTCGTTTTTGCTGTTTTCGCGTTAAAACGCAGATTGCCAAACGTGCTGTTTTGCAAAAAAGCATTTTTTAAACATTTTAGATCGTTTAAATCGTTCAAATGGGAAAAATTTAAAAAAAACGAATAAAAAATTTCGTCGTTTTATGCTGTTTTACGCGTTAAACGCAGATTAAAACTAAAACGTGCTGTTTGCAAAATAACTTTTCAAGCATTTTAGATCGCTGAAATGTTCAAATAGACGAATATTAATAAAAACGAATAATAAAATTTGCGTTTATGTGTTTTACGCGTTAAAAGCAGATTAAAGCTTCAAAACGTGCTGTTTTCTAAATAAGCATTTTCAAGATTTTGATCGTTGAATCGTTCAAATAGAGCAATATTAAAAAAGAATAATAAAAATTCGTCGTTTTATGCTGTTTTACGCGTTAAACGCAGATTAAAGCCAAAACGTGCTGGGTAAAATAAGCATTTTCAAGCATTAAATCGTTGAAATCGTTCAAATAGAAGCAATATTAATAAAAAAACGAATAATAAAAATTCGTCGTTTTTATGCTGTTTTACGCGTTAAAAAAGCAGATTAAAACTCAAAACGGCTGTTTTGCTAAAATAAATTTTCAAGCATTTTGATCGTTGGGAAACGTTCAAATAGAGCAATATTAATAAAAACGAATAATAAAAATTGCCCTTTTTGCTGTTTTTACGCGTTAAAACGCAGGGTTAAAAGCTAAAACGCGTTTTGCTAAATAACAATTTTAAGCATTTTAGATCGTTGAAATCGTTTTAAATATAGCTAAATATTAATAAAAAAACGAATAAAAATTTGTTGTTTTATGCTGTTTTACGCGCAAAAACGCAGATTAAAGCTCAAAACGTGCTGTTTTTTGCTAAAAATAAGTACTTTTCAAGCACGATCGTTGGAAATCGTCTTCAAACAGGAAGCAATATTAATAAAAAAACGAATAATAAAATTACGTTTTTATGCTGTTTTACGCGCTAAAACGCAGATTAAAGCTCAAACGCTGTTTTAAGCAAATAAGCATTATCGGGCGCATCGTTGAAGTCGTTTAAAATGGAAGCAATATTAATAAAAAACGAATAATAAAAATCTGTCATTTTATGCTGTTTTACGCGTTAAAACGCAGTGATTACAGCCTGAAAACGTGCTGTTTTGCTAAAATAAGCATTTTCAAGCATTTTAGGATCGTTGAAATCGTTCAAATAGACGCATTAATAAAAAAACGAATAATGTAAAATTTCGTCGTTTTTATAAAGCGTTTACGTTAAAAACGCAGAATGTGTGCCTGTAAACGTGCTAGTTTTGCTAAAATAAGCATTTTCAAGCATTTTAGATCGCTGAAATCGTTCAAATAGAAGAATATTAATAAAAAAAAACGAATAATAAAAATCTGTCGTTTTACGGTTTTACGCTAAAACGCAGCATCAAAGCTCAAACGTGCTGTTTTGCTAAAATAAGCATTTTCAAGACGATCGTTGAAACGTTTAAATAGAAGCAATATTAATAAAAAAACGAATAATAAAAATTCGTCATTTTGCTGTTTTACGTTAAACGCAGATTAAAGCTCAAACGCGCTGTTTTGCTAAAATAAGCATTTTCGCCATTTTATCGCTGAAATCGTTCAACAGACGCAATATTAATAAAAACGAATAATAAAAAATTCGTCGTTTTATGCTGTTTTACGCGTTAAACGCAGATTGGGCTCAAAACGTGCTGTTTTGCTGCAACAAGCATTTCGCCATTTTAGATCGTTGAAATCGTCTCAAATAGAAGAATATTAATAAAAACGAATACTAAAAAATTCTCGTCGTTTTATGCTGTTTTACGCGTTAAAACGCAGATTAAAGCCTCAAAACGTGCTGTTTTGCTAAAATAAGCATTTTCAAGCATTTTAGATCGTTGAAATCGTTTCTAAAAGAAGCAATATTAATAAAAACGAATAATAAAAAATTCGTCATTTTATGCTGTTTTACGCGTTAAAACGCAGATTAAAGCTCAAAACGTGCTGTTTGCTAAAATAAGCGACAAAGACGATCGTTGAAATCGTTCAAATAGACGCAATATTAATGCGTAAAACGAATAATAAAATCTTCGTCGTTTTGGCGCTGTTTTACGCGTTAAAACGCGATTAAAAACTCAAAACGTGCTGTTTTTGCTAAATAAGCATTTTCAAGCATTTTAGATCGTTGAAATCGTTCAAATAGACGCAATATTAATAAAAACGAATAATAAAAATTTTGTCGTTTCTTTTATGTTGTTTTACGCGCAAAAACGCAGATTAAAGCCCAAAACGTGCTGCTGCTAAAAGCATTTTCAAGCATTTTAGATCGCCGAAACTGTTCAAATAGCTAATATTAATAAAAACGAATAATAAAAATTTCGTCGTTTTATGTTGTTTTACGCGTTAAACGCAGATTAAAGCTCAAAACGTGCTGTTTTGCTAAAATAAGCATTTTCAAGCATTTTAGATCGTTGAACCGTTTAAATAGAAGCAATTAATAAAAAACGAATAACAAAAATTCGTCATTTTATGCTGTTTTACGCCAGTTAAAACGCAGATTAAAGCTCAAAACGCGCTGTTTTACAAAATAAGCATTTTCAAGCATTTTAGATCGTTGAACCGTTCAAATAGAAGCAATATTAAAACGAATAATAAAAAATTCGTCATTTTGCTGTTTACGCGTTAAAACGCAGATTAAAGCTCAAAATCGTGTCGTTTTGCTAAAATAAGCATTTTCAAGACGGACGTTGAAATCGTTTTAAATAGAAGAATATTAATAAAAACGACACAAAAATCTGTCACTTTTAAGCTTTCGTTTTACGCGTTAAAACGCAGATTAAAGCTCAAACGTGCTGTTTTGCTAACATGCGCATTTTCAAGCATTTTAGATCGTTGGAAATCGTTCAACAGACGCAATATTAATAAAAACGAATAATAAAATTTGCTTTATGTTGTTTTACGCACCCGCAGATTATAGCTCAAAAACGTGCTGTTTTGCTGCTAAAAATAAGCGGTTTCAAGCATTTTAGATAGTTGAAATCGTTCAACAGTAGCGCTAAATATTAATAAAACGAATACGTACCCCGTCGTTTTTATGCTGTTTTACGTTAAACGCAGATTAAAAGCTCAAACGCTTTTTTGCTAAAAATAAGCATTTCAAGCATTTTAGATCGTTGAAATCGTTTAAATAGAAGCAAATATTAATAAAAAAACGAATAATAAAAATCTGTCATTTTATGCTGTTTTACGCATTAAAACGCAGATTTAAAGCCTGTAAACGTGCTGTTTTGCTAAAATGTGCTACGCCAGCATTTATCTGAAATCGTCTAAATAGACGCACATTAATAAAAAAACGAATAATAAAAATTCTGCCGTTTTTATGCTGTTTTACGCGTTAAAACGTTGGTGAATAAAAGCTCAAACGTGCTGTTTTATGTACAAGCATTTTCAAGATGACGTTGAAATCGTTCAAATAGTGAAGCAATATTAATAAAACAACAATGCGCAATCTGTCGTTTTATGCTGTTTTACGCGTTAAAACGCAGATTAAAAGCTCAAAAACGCGCTGTTTTGCTAAAAATAAGCATTTTCAAGCATTTTAGATCGCTGAAATCGTTCAAATAGGCTAATATTAATAAAACAATAAAAATTCGTCATTTTGCTGTTTTACGCGTTAAAATGCAGATTAAAGCTCAAAATGCGTTGTTTTGCTAAAATAAGCATTTTCAAGCATTTTAGACCGTTGAAATCGTTTAAATAGAAGCAATATAAAATGAATAATGTGTACCTGTCATTTTAAAGCCGTTTACGTTAAAACGCAGATTAAAGCTCAAAACGTGCTGTTTTGCTAACATAAGCATTTTCAAGCATTTTAGATCAGTTGAAATCGTTCAAATAGACGCACATTAATAAAAACGAATAATAAAATTTTGTCGTTTTATGTTGTTGTTTTACGCGTAAAACGCAGATTATAGCTCAAACGTGCTGTTTTGCTAAAATAAGCATTTTCAAGCATTTTAGATAGTTGAAATCGTTCAAATAGAAGCAATATTAATAAAAACGTACAAAAATTTCGTCGTTTTTTATGTTGTTTTACGCGTTAAACGCAGATTAAAGCTCAAAACGTGCTTTTTTGCTAAAATAAGCATTTTCAAGCATTTTAGATCGTTGAAATCGTTTAAATAGGAAGCAATATTAATAAAAACGAATAATAAAAATCCATTATTTTATGCTGTTTTACGCCGTTAAAACGCAGATTAAAAGCTCCAAAACGTGCTGTTTTGCTAAAATAAGCATTTTCAAGCATTTTAGATCGTTGAAATCGTTCAAATAGGACGCAATATTAATAAAAACGAATAATAAAATTCCCCGTCGTTTTTATGTTGTTTTACGCAAGTTAAAACGCAGAATAAAGCTCAAAACGTGCTGTTTTGCTAAAATAAGCATTTTCAAGCATTTAGATTGTTGAAATCGTTCAAATAGAAGCAATATTAATAAAAAAACGAATAAAAAAATTCGTCGTTTCTTTTTATGCTGGTTTTACGCGTTAAAACGCAGACAAGCTCAAAACGCGCGTTTTATAAAATGTAAGCATTTTCAAGCATTTAGATCGTTGAAATCGTTCAAATAGACGCACATTAATAAAACGAATAGCAAAAATTTTGTCGTTTTATGCTGTTTTACGCGCAAAACGCAGATTAAAGCTCAAACGCTGTTTTGCTGTACAAGCATTTTCAAGCATTTTAGATCGTTGAACCGTCCAAATAGAAGCAATATTAATAAAACGAATAATAAAAATTGCCGGAAGTGCTGTTTTACGCGTTAAACGCAGATTAAAGCTCAAAACGTGCTGTTTTGCTAAATTCAAGCATTTTCAAGCATTTTAGATCGTTGAAATCGTTCAAATAGACGCAACATAATAAAAAACGAATAATAAAAATTTCGTCGTTTTATGCTGTTTTACGCGTTAAAACGACAGCTCAAAACGCGCTTTTGCAAAATAAGCATTTCAAGACGCAGCTCTGTTGGAAATCGTTCAAATAGAAGCAATTATTTACCAAAAACGAATAATAAAAAATTCGTCGTTTTATAAGGTTTTACGCTAAAACGTGACAGCTCAAAATCGCGCTGTTTTGTTAAATAAAGCATTTTCAAGCATTTTAGATCGTTGAAATCGTTCATATAGACGTTAAATGTAAAAAATAAAAACGAATAATAAAAATTTCGTCGTTTTTATAAGCGTTTTACGCGTTAAAACGCAGAATAAAAGCTCGAAACGTGCTGTTTTATTAAAATAAGCATTTTCAAGCATTTGATCGCTGAAATCGTTCAAATAGACGCAATATTAATAAAAAAACGAATACGTACCGTCGTTTTATGCTGTTTTACGTTAAAACGCAGATTAAAAGCTCAAACGCCGTTTTGCTAAAATAAGCATTTTCAAGCATTTTAGACGCTGAAAACGTTCAAATAGACGCAACATTAATAAAAACGAATAATAAAAATTTCGTTGTTTTTATGCTGTTTACGCGTTAAAAACGCTGATTAAAGCTCAAACGTGCTGTTTTGCTAAAATAAATTTTCAAGCATTTCCAGATCGCTGAAATCGTTCAAATAGACGCAATATTAATAAAAACCACAATAAAAATTCGTCGTTTTTATGTTGTTTTACGCGTTAAACGCATTAAAGCTCAAAACGCTGTTTTGCTAAAATAAGCATTTTAAGCATTTTATCGTTGAAATCGTTCAAATAGAAGCAATATTAATAAAAACGAATAATAAAATTCCCGTCGTTTTTTATGCTGTTTTACGCTAAACGTGACAAAAGCCCAAAACGCTTTCGTTTTGCTAAAATAAGCATTTCACATTTTTTAGATCGTTGAAATCGTGCAAATAGAAGCAATATACAAAAACGAATAATAAATAATCGTTTATGTTTTACGCGAAGTTAAAACGCAGACAAAGCCCAAAACGTGCTGTTTTGCTAAAATAACTATTTTCAAGCATTTTAGATCGTTGAAATCGTTCAAATAGACGCAATATTAATAAAAAAAGAATAATTAAAAAATTTTTCCCTTTTATGTTTTTTTACGCGTTAAAACGCAGATTAAAAACTCAAAACGTGCTGTTTTGCTAAAATAAGCATTTTCGCAATTTTTTGATCGTTAAAAACGTTCAAATAGAAGAAATAAATAAAAAACGAAAAAAAAAAAAATTCTTGCTTTTAAAAAGTTTTTTCGCGTTAAAAAGCAGATTAAAAGCTCAAAAAAGGCTTTTTGCTAAAATAATCATTTTTGAGCATTTTGGGCCCTTGAAATTGCCCCAAAAAGACGCAATTTTTAATAAAAAAAGAATAATAAAAAATTTGCCCTTTTTTTGTTTTTTTTACGGTTAAAACGGATTAAAAACTCAAAAACGTGCTGTTTTTATAAAATAAGCATTTTCCAGCATTTTAGATCTTTTGAAATCGTTCAAAAAAAAGCTTATTAATAAAAAAAAATAATAAAAAAAATTTGTCGTTTTATTGTTTTAAGCGTTAAAAAAAGGATTAAAAACTCAAAAGGCTGTTTTGCTAAAATAATCATTTTCGCAAATTTTTGATCGTTGGGAAAGTTCAAATAGATGCAAAATTAATAAAAAAAAGAATAATAAAAATTTTTGCCGTTTTTGGGTGTTTTACGCGCTTTAAATTTCAGATTAAAAACTCAAAAAAAGTGCTGTTTTGCTAAAATAAGCATTTTCAAGAAGGGCTTGGAAAAGTTTTAAATAGAAGCAATATTAATAAAAAAAAGAATAATAAAAAAATTTGTCGTTTTAGGGTTTCTCTTTACGCGTTAAAAAAGGGAGATTAAAAACTCAAAAAGTGCTGTTTTTCTAAAATAATTTATTTTCGCATTTTGATCGTTGGAAAGTTCAAATAGACGAATTATTAAAAAAAGAAAAAAAAAAATTTTGTCGTTTTATGCTGTTTTTTCGCGTTAAAACCGGGGATTAAAAACCCCCAAAAAGTGCTGTTTTGCTAAAATAAGATTTTCGCATTTTAGGGGCGTTGAAATCGTTCAAATAGACGCAATATTAATAAAAAAAGAAAAAAAAAAATTTCGTCGTTTTATGTTTTTTTACGCGTTAAAAAGCAGGGTTAAAGCTCAAAACCCCTTTTTTTGCTTAAAACATTTTCAAGCATTTTAGATCGTTGAAATCGTTCAAATACACGCAAATTTTTAATAAAAAAGAATAATAAAAAAATTTTGCCCTTTTATGCTGTTTTACGCGGTAAAAAGCAGAACGCGTTAAAAGCAGTTGCTCAAACGTGCTGTTTGCTAAAATAATATTTTAAGATTTTTGATCTTAAACCCTTCAAATAGACGCAAATTAATAAAAACGAATAATAAAAAAATTTTGTCGTTTTTGCTGTTTTTCGCGTTAAACGCAGATTAAACTCAAAACGTGGGTTTTTGCTAAAATAACATTTTCGCATTTTAGATTTGAAATCGTTCAAAAGAGCAATATTTAAAAAACGAATAATAAAAAATTTTGTCGTTTTATGCTGTTTACGCGTTAAAAGCAGATTAAACCAAAAATGCTGTTTTGCTAAAAAAATTTTCAAGCATTTTAATCGTGAAATCGTTCAAATAGAAGTAATAAAAAAACGAATAATAAAAAATTCTCGTTTTATGCTGTTTTACGCGTTAAAAAGCAGATTAAAACTCAAAAAAGTGCTGTTTTGCTAAAATAATCATTTTCGCATTTTTTGATCGTTGAAATGTTAAATAGACGCAAATTAATAAAAAAAAGAATAATAAAAATTTCGCTTTTTTGCTGTTTTACGCGTTAAAAAAGCAGATTAAACTCAAAACGGGGTTTTGCTAAAATGTTTTAACATTTTTGATCGTTTAAATCGTTCAAATAGAAGCAAATATTAATAAAAAAAGAATAAAAAACGTCGTTTTTTTGCTTTTTTTTCGGTTAAAAAGCAATTGCTCAAAAAGTGCTGTTTTGCTTTAAAAAAATTTATTTTCAAGCATTTTAAACGTTGAAATCGTTCAAAAACCCAATATTTAAAAAAACGAATAATAAAAATTTCTGTTTTTTTTGCTGTTTTACGCTTAAAAAGCAGATTAAAGCTCAAAAAGGCTGTTTTTAAAAAAAACATTTTCAAGCATTTTTGACGTTTAAATGTTCAAATGGCAATTTAAAAAAAACGAAAATAAAAATTTCGTCGTTTTAAAACTGTTTTCCCTTAAAACGCAGATTAAAACTCAAAAAAGTGCTGTTTTGCTAAAATAACATTTTCAAGATTTTTGATCGTTGTCGTTCAAATAAAGAATATTAATAAAAACGAAAATTTAAAAAAAGGGCGTTTTATGTGACCCTTAAACGGTTAAAGCTCAAAAAGGCTGTTTTTAAATAACATTTTTGCATTTTTATCGTTGAAATCGTTAAATAGAAGAAAATTAATAAAAAAAAAAAAATTTGTCGTTTTATGTGTTTTACCCTTAAAAAGCAGATTAAACCTTTAAACGGGTGTTTTGCAAAATAATCATTTTCGCAAGGGTCGTTGAAATCGTTCGACGCAATATTAATAAAACGAAAAAAAAAAATTTCGTCGTTTTTTTGCTGTTTTTTCGCGTTAAAAAGAGTTAAACTCAAACGGGTGTTTTGCTAAAAAAACATTTCGCTTTTGGGTCTTAAATCGTTCAAATAAGCAATATTAATAAAAACAATAATAAAATTCGCGTTTTAGCTGTTTTACGCGTTAAAACGCAGATTAAAGCTCAAAAAGGGTGTTTTTCTAAAATAACATTTTCAACATTTTAGATCGTTGAAAACGTTCAAATAGGCAAATATTAAAAAAACAAAATAAAAATTTTGTCGTTTTATGTTTTTTTACGCGTTAAAAGCGATTAAAGCTCAAAAAGTGCTGTTTGCTAAAAAAACATTTTCAGCATTTGACGTTTAAATGTTCAAATAACAATATTAATAAAAACGAATAATAAAAAAATTTTCCGGGTTTTTTTTTGTTTTTCGGTTAAAAGAATTAAAACTCAAAAAGTGCTGTTTTGCTAAAATAACATTTTTAAGCATTTTAGATCTTTGAACGTTCAAATAGAAAATATTAATAAAACAAAAATAAAAATTGTCGTTTTTATCTTTTTACGCGTAAACGCGATTAAACTCAAAACGGCGGCTAAAAATAACATTTTGCATTTTAGATCGTTGAATGCAAATAGGCTATTAATAAAAACGAAAATAAAAATTTCGCGTTTTTTTTGCTGTTTTTCGCGTTAAAAGCAGATTAAAGCTCAAAACGTGCTGTTTTGCCAAAATAAGATTTTTGTTTTAAACGTTGAAATCGTTCAAATAGAAGAATATTAAAAAAACGAAAATAAAAACGTCGTTTTATGTGTTTTTCGCGTTAAAACGCAGATTAAATAAAACGTGCTGTTTTTCTAAAAAATCATTTTCAAACATTTTTGATCGTTGAACGTTCAAATGCAATATTATTAAAAAAGAAAAATAAAAATTTTGTCGTTTTTATGTGTTTTACGCGTTAAAAAAGCAGATTAAAGCTCAAAAAGTGCTGTTTTTAAAATAACATTTTCGCATTTTAGACTTGAAATCGTTCAAATAGAGCAATATTAATAAAAAAAAGAAAATAAAAATTTCGTCGTTTTATGCTGTTTTGCGTTAAAACGCAGATTAAACCAAAACCTGTTTTGCTAAAATAAACAAATTTTAGATCGTTGAAATCGTTCAAACAATATTAATAAAAACGAATAATAAAAAAATCGTCGTTTTATGCTGTTTTACACTTGTTAAAACGCAGATTAAAACTCAAAACGTGCTGTTTTGCTAAAATAATAATCATTTTCAAGCATTTTAGATCGTTGAAATCGTTCAAATAGACGCAATATTAATAAAAAGGCAATAATAAAATTTCGTCGTTTTTTAGGCTGTTTTACGCGATTTAAAGCAGTTAAAACTCAAAACGTGCTGTTTTGCTAAAATAATCATTTTCAAGCATTTTAGATCGTTGGGAAATCACGTTTCAAATAGACGCAATATTAATAAAAAACCGAAATATAAAAATTTCATTACGTTTTTATGCTGTTTTACGCGTTAAAGAGCGCAGATTAGAAACTCAAAACGTGCTGTTTTATAAAATAGCATTTTCAAGCATTTTAGATCGTTGAAATCGACAAATAGACGCAATATTAATAAAAACGAATAATAAAATTTCGTCGTTTTTTGCGCTTGTTTTACGTTAAAACGCAGATTAAAAGCTCAAAACGTGCTGTTTTGCCGCAAAATAAGCATTTTTCAAGCATTTTAGATCGTTGAAATCGTTCAAATGGGCAATATTAATAAAAAACCATTATTTAATTTCGTCGTTTTTGTATGCTGTTTTTACGCGTTAAATCGCAGATTAAAGCTCAAAACGTGCTGTTTTGCCCCAAAATAATAAAGCATTTTTCAAGCGTTTTAGATCATTTGAAATCGTTCAAATAGAAGCAATATTATTAATAAAAACGAATAATAAAAATTCGCCGTTTTTATGCTGTTTTTACGCGTTAAAGCGCAGTTAAAACTCAAAACGTGCTGTTTTGCTAAAATATTCAAGCATTTTAGATTGTTGAAATCGTTCAGGCGGGCGCAATATTAATAAAAACGGGTAATGTCTAAAAGAATTTTGTCGTTTTTATGCTGTTTTACGCGGTGAAACGCAGATTAAAAGAGCTCAAAACGTGCTGTTTTGCTAAAAATAAGCATTTTCAAGCATTTTTAGATCGTTGAAATCGTTCAAACCAGAATATTAATAAAAACGAATAATAAAAATGCGTCGTTTTATGCTGTTTTACGCGTTAAAACGCAGATTAAAACTCAAAACGTGCTGTTTTGCTAAAATAATCATTTTCAAGCGACAGATCGTTGAAATCACGTTGAAATAAACGCAATATTAATAAAACGAATAATACCGAGAACCATTCGTTTTATGCTGTTTACGCGTTAAAACGCTGATTAAAGCTCAAAACGTGCTGTTTTCCTTTCAAATAACATTTTCAAGCGCATTTTAGATCGTTGAAATCGTTAAATAGAAGCAATATTAATAAAAACGAATAATAAAAATTTAGTCGTTTTATGCTGTTTTACGCGTTAAAACGCAGATCAAAGCTCAAAACGTGCTGTTTTGCTAAAATAATCATTTTCAAGCATTTTAGATCGTTGAAAATTGTTCAAATAGACGCAATATTAATAAAAACGAATAATAAAAATTTCGTCGTTTTTTATGCTGTTTTACGCGTTAAAACGCAGATTGCAGCTCAAAACGTGCTGTTTTTGCTATAATAAGCATTTTCAAGCATTTTAGATCCCGTTGAAATCGTTCAAATAGAAGCAATATTAATAAAAACGAATAATAAAAAATTCGTGGGTTTTGTACTGTTATTTTACGCGTTAAAACGCAGATTAAAGCTCAAAACGTGCTGTTTGCTTTCAAAATAATCATTTCAAGCATTTTTAGATCGTTGAAATCGTTCAAATTGGCCTGTGTAATGTAAAAACGTAGAATAAAATTTCGTCGTTTTGCTGTTTTACGCGTTAAAACGCAGATTAAAGCTCAAAACGTGCTGTTTTGCTAAAATAAGCATTTTCAAGCATTTTAGATCGTTGAAATCACGTTCAAATAGAAGCAATATTAATAAAAACGAATAATAAAAATTCGTCGTTTTATACTTTGTTTACGCGTTAAAACGCAGACTGAGAAGCTCAAAACGTGCTGTTTAACAAAATAATCATTTTTAAAGCATTTTAGATCGTTGAAATCGTTCAAATAGACTACCAATATTGTAAAACGAATAATAAAAAATTTCGTCGTTTTTTTTTTTTTTATGCAGTTTTGCGTTAAAACGCAGATTAAAACTCAAAACGTGCTGTTTTTGCTTTAAAGGCAAGCATTTTCAAGCATTTTAGATCGTTGAAATCGTTCAGAGCCCGAAGCAATATTAATAAAAACGAATAATAAAAATTCGTCGTTTTTATGCTGTTTGCGCGCGTTAAAACGCAGATTAAAGCTCAAACGTGCTGTTTTGCACAAAATAATCATTTTCAAAGCATTTTAGATCGTTGAAATCGTTCAAATAGACGCAATAATGGCAAAAACGAATATAAAATTTCGTCGTTTTTATGCTGTTTACGCGTTGAAGCGCAGATTAAAGCTCAAAACGGCTGTTTTTAAAATAACATTTTCAAGCATTTTAGATCGTTGAAATCGTTCAAATAGAAGAAATATTAGTAAAAACGAATAATAAAAATTCGTCGTTTTATGTTTTTTTAGCGTTAAAAAGCAGATTAAAAACTCAAAACGTGCTGTTTTTCTAAAATAATCATTTTCAAGCATTTTAGATCGTTGAAATCGTTCAAATAGACGCAATAAAATTTAAAAAAAACGAATAATAAAAAATTTTGTCGTTTTTATGCTGTTTTCGCGTTAAAACGCAGATTAAAGCTCAAAACGTGCTGTTTTGCTAAAATAAGCATTTTCAAGCATTTTTAGATCGTTTAAATCGTTCAAATAGAAGCAAATTTAATAAAAACAAATAATAAAAAAATTTGTCGTTTTTATGCTGTTTTACGCGTTAAAACGCAGATTAAAGCTCAAACGTGCTGTTTTGCTAAAATAATCATTTTCAAGCATTTTTAGATCGTTGAAATCGTTCAAATAGACGCAATTAAAAAAAGAATAAAAAAAATTCGTCGTTTTTTTTGCTGTTTTACCCTTAAAACGCGTTAAAATAAAACGTGCTGTTTTTCTAAAAAAAATCATTTTCATGCATTTTAGATCGTTGAAATCGTTCAAATGACGCAATATTTAAAAAAAAATAATAAAAATTTCGTCGTTTTATGCTGTTTTACGCGTTAAAACCGTTAAAACTCAAAACGTGCTGTTTTGCAAAAAAAACATTTTTAACATTTTAGATCGTTGAAATCGTTCAAATCGAAGCAATATTAATAAAACACGAATAATAAAAAAAATTTGTCGTTTTATGGGTTTTAGCGTTAAAACGCAGATTAAAGCTCAAAACTCTGCTTTGCTAAAAATAATCATTTTCCATTTTTTGATTGTTGAAATCGTTCAAATAGACGCAATATTAATAAAAAAGAATAAAAAAATTTCGTCGTTTTATGCTGTTTTACGCGTTAAATCGCAATTAAACTCAAAACGTGCTGTTTTGCTAAAAAAAGCATTTTCAAGCATTTTAGATCGTTACGAAATAGGAGCAATATTAAAAAAAACGAATAATAAAAAATCCCGTTTTTTGCGTTTTCGCGTTAAAAGCAGATTTAAAACTTTTTTTTGCTAAAATATTCATTTTCAAGGATTTTAGATCGTTGAAATCGTTCCCGAATAAAAAAAACGAATAATAAAAAATTTGTCGTTTTTGCTGTTTAGCCTTAAAAAAGCAGATTAAAGCTCAAAACGGCTGTTTTCAAAAAAAGCATTTTCAAGCATTTTTTGATCGTTGAAATCGTTCAAAAAGACGAAATTAATAAAAAAGAATAATAAAAATTGTCGTTTTATGCTGTTTTTTCGCGTTAAAAAGCAGATTTCAAAACGTGCTGTTTTTGCTAAAATAATCATTTTCAAGCATTTTAGATCGTTGAAATCGTTTAAACGCAATATTTAAAAACGAATAATAAAAATTTCGTCGTTTTTTTGTGTTTTGGGAAAACGCTGATTAAACTCAAAACTGCTGTTTTGCTAAAATAACATTTTCAAGATTTTAGATCTTGAAATGTTCAAAAAGCTATTAATAAAAAAAGAAAAATAAAAAAATTTGTGTTTTTTTTGCTGTTTTTCGCGTTAAAACGCAGATTAAAGCTCAAAAATCTGTTTTTAAAATAACATTTTCAACATTTTTTACTTTTAGATCGTTGAAATCGTTCAAATAGAAGCAACATTAATAAAAAAAGAATAATAAAAAAATTTGTCGTTTTTTTGCTGTTTTACCGTTAAAAAACCCCAGATTAAAACTCAAAAAGTGCTTTTGCTAAAATAATCATTTTTTAAGCATTTTAGATCGTTAAAAACGTTCAAATAGACGCAATATTAATAAAAAAACGAATAATAAAAAATTTGTCGTTTTTTTGCTGTTTTTCGCGTTAAAACCCCAGATTAAAGCTCAAAAAAGTGCTGTTTTTTCTAAAATAATCATTTTAAGCTTTTAGATCGTTGAAACCGTTCCTAGACCCCAATTTTAAAAACGAATAATAAAAAAATTTTGTCGTTTTTTAAAGCTGTTTTACCCCGTTAAAACGCAGATTAAAAAACTCAAAACGTACTTTTTTTGCTAAAAAAAAATCATTTTTTAAAAACATTTTAATCCCTTGAAATCGTTCAAATAAAACGCAAATTTTTAATAAAAACGAATAATAAAAATTTCGTCCCCTTTTTTTGCTTTTTACCCTTAAAACGCAGATTAAAGCTCAAAACCTGCTGTTTTGCTTTTAAAAAAAACATTTTTAAAACATTTTAGATCGTTGGGGAAAACGTTCAAAATAGAAACAATATTAATAAAAACGAATAATAAAAAATTGTCGTTTTTTTGCCTTTTTTGCAAAACGCAGATTAAAACTCAAAACGTGCTGTTTTTCTAAAATAATCATTTTTTAAGCATTTTTTGATCCCCTTGAAATCGTTCAAATAGACGCAATATTAATAAAAAAAGAATAATAAAATTTCGTCGTTTTTATGCTGTTTTACGCGTTAAAACGCGGGTTAAAACTCAAAACTTCGTTTTTCTTTAAAATAAAACATTTTTAAAACATTTTAATCGTTGAAATCGTTCAAAAAAGAAGCAATATTAAAAAAACGGGAAAAATAAAAAAATTCGTCGTTTTTTTGCTGTTTACGCGTTAAAACGCAGATTAAAAATCAAAACGTGCTGTTTTGCTAAAATAATCTTTTTAAACACTTTTTGATCGTTGAAATCGTTCAAATAGACGCAATATTAATAAAAAAGAATAATAAAAAAATTTTATCGTTTTATGCTTTTTTTAAAATTTAAAAAGCAGATTAAAATAAAACGTTTGTTTTTGCTAAAATAAGCATTTTCAAGCATTTTAGATCGTTGGGAAAACGTTCAAATAGAAACAATTTAATAAAAACAAATAATAAAAAAAATTTGTCGTTTTTTTGCTGTTTTTTCCGTTAAAACGCAGATTAAAAAATCAAAAAGTGCTGTTTTTTTAAAATAATCATTTTCAAGCATTTTTAAAAACGTTGAAATCGTTCAAAAGACGCAATATTAATAAAAAAGAAAAATAAAAAATTTTGTCGTTTTTATCTGTTTTTTCGCGTTAAAAGCAGATTAAAAACTCAAAACGTGCTGTTTTTTCTAAAATAATCATTTTTTAAGCATTTTTTGATCGTTGAAATCGGTTTTAAAAAAACGCAATATTAATAAAAAAAAGGGAAAAATAAATTTCGTCGTTTTTTTTGCTGTTTTACGCGTTAAAACGCAGATTAAACTCAAAACATGCTGTTTTTTCTAAAATAAGCATTTTCAAGCATTTTAAAATCGCGAAATCGTTCAAATAGAAGCAATATTAATAAAAAAGAATAATAAAAATTTTGTCGTTTTTTCTTTTTTTACGCGTTAAAACGCAGATTAAAGCTCAAAACGTGCTGTTTTTCTAAAAAAATCATTTTCAAGCATTTTTTGATCGTTTTAAATCGTTCAAATAGACGCAATAATTTAAAAAAAACGTAATAAAAAAAATTTTGTCTTTTTTTAATTTGTTTTTCGCGTTAAAACGCAGATTAAAACTCAAAACGTGCTGTTTTTTCTTTTAAAAAAAGCATTTTCAAACATTTTTTGATCGTTGAAATCGTTTCCCAAAAAGGGAAACAATATTTATAAAAAAAGAAAAAAAAAAATTCGTCGTTTTTTTTGCTGTTTTTTCGCGGGGGAAAACCCCAGATTAAAGCTCAAAACGTGCTGTTTTGCTAAAATAATCATTTTCAACATTTTAATCGTTGAAATCGTTCAAATAAAACAATATTAATAAAAAAAGAATAATAAAAAATTTTGTCGTTTTTTTGCTGTTTTTAAAGCGTTAAAACGCAGATTAAAACTCAAAACGTGCTGTTTTGCTTTTAAAAAAATCATTTTTTAAGCATTTTTGGGGTCGTTGAAATCGTTCAAATAGACGTAATATTAATAAAAACGAAAATAAAAATTTTTTTTGTGTTTTTACGCGTTAAAACGCAGATTAAAGCTCAAAACATGCTGTTTTGCCAAAATAAACATTTTTTAAGCATTTTAAAATCCCGAAATCGTTCAAAAAAAAACAATATTAATAAAAAAAAAAAATAAAAATTCGTCGTTTTTTTGCTTTTTTTTACCTTTTAAAACCCCAGATTAAAAACTCAAAACTTTCTGCTTTCTAAAATAATCATTTTTTGAGGTTTTAGATCGTTGAAATCGTTCAAATAGAAGCAAATTTAAAAAAAACGAAGAATAAAAAATTCGTCGTTTTTTTGCTGTTTACGCGTTAAAACGCAGATTAAAGCTCAAAACGGGTGCTTTGCCTAAAATAATCATTTTCGAGCATTTTAGATCGTTGAAATCGTTCAAATAGACGCAATATTAATAAAAACGAATAATAAAAATTTCGTCGTTTTCATGCTGTTTTACGCGGGTTTAAAAAGCAGATTAAAACTCAAAAAGTGCTGTTTTTTCTAAAATAAGCATTTTCAAGCATTTAGATCTTTGAAATCGTTCAAATAGAAGCAATATTAATAAAAACGAATAATAAAAATTTCGTCGTTTTTATGCTGTTTTACGCGTTAAAACGCAGATTAAAGCTCAAAACGTGCTGTTTTGCTAAAATAAGCATTTTAGATCGTTGAAATCGTTCAAATAGAAGCAATATTAATAAAAAAGAATAATAAAAAATTCGTGTTTATGCTTTGTTTACGCGTTAAAACGCAGATTAAAGCTCAAAACGTGCTGTTTTGCTAAAATAATCATTTTCAAGCATTTTAGATCGTTGAAATCGTTCAAATAGACGCAATTTAAAAAAAACGAATAATAAAAATTTCGTCGTTTTATGCTGTTTTACGCGTTAAAACGCAGATTAAAGCTCAAAACGTGCTGTTTTGCCAAAAAAAATCATTTTCAAGCATTGTAGATCGTTGAAATCGTTCAATAGACGAAATATTAATAAAAAAGAAAAAAAAAAATTCGTCGTTTTTTGTTTTTACGCGTTAAAACGCAGATTAAGCTCAAAACGTGCTGCTTTGCTAAAATAATCATTTTCGAGGGATTTTAGATCGTTGAAATCGTTCAAATAGACGCAATTTTAAAAAAAACGAATAATAAAAATTTCGTCGTTTTTATGCTGTTTTACGCGTTAAAAAGCAGATTAAAGCTCGAAACGTGCTGTTTTGCTAAAATAAGCATTTTCAAGCATTTTAGATCTTTGAAATCGTTCAAATAGAAGCAATATTAATAAAAACGAATAATAAAAAAATTTGTCGTTTTATGCTGTTTTTCGCGTTAAAACGCAGATTAAAGCTCAAAACGTGCTGTTTTGCTAAAATAAACATTTTTAAGCATTTTAGATCGTTGAAATCGTTCAAATAGAAGCAATATTAATAAAACGACTAATAAAAAAATTTGTCGTTTATATGCTGTTTACGCGTTAAAACGCAGATTAAAGCTCAAAACGTGCTGTTTTGCTAAAATAAAACATTTTCAAGCATTTTAGATCATTGAAATCGTTCAAATAGAAGCAATATTAATAAAAAACGAATAATAAAAATTCGTCGTTTTTTTGCTGTTTTACGCGATAAAACGCAGATTAAAAGCTGAAAACGTGCTGTTTTGCTAAAATAATAATTTTCAAGCATTTTTTGATCGTTGAAATCGTTCAAATAGACGCAATATTAATAAACCAATAATAAAAAATTTCGTCGTTTTTGCTGTTTTCGCGTTAAACGCAGATTAAACCTCAAAACGTGCTGTTTTGCTAAAATAAGCATTTTCAAGCATTTTAGATAGTTGAAATCGTTCAAATAGAAGCAATATTAATAAAAACGAATAATAAAAATTTCGTCGTTTTATGCTGTTTTACGCGTTAAAACGCAGATTAAAGCTCAAAACGTGCTGTTTTGCTACAATAATCATTTTCAAGCATTTTAGATCGTTGAAATCAGTTCAAATAGACGCAATATTAATAAAAACGAATAATAAAAATTTCGTCGTTTTTATGCTGTTTTACGCGTTAAAACGCAGATTAAAGCTCGAAACGTGCTGTTTTGCTAAAATAAGCATTTTCAAGCATTTTAGATCGTTGAAATCGTTCAAATAGAAGCAATATTAACAAAAACGATAATAAAAATTCGTCGTTTTATGCTGTTTTACGCGTTAAAACGCAGATTAAAGCTCAAAACGTGCTGTTTTGCTAAAATAATCATTTTCAAGCATTTTAGATCGTTGAAATCGTTCAAATAGATGCAATATTAATAAAAACGAATAATAAAAATTTCGTCGTTTTTATGCTGTTTTACGCGTTAAAACGCAGATTAAAGCTCAAAACGTGCTGTTTTGCTAAAATAATCATTTTCAAGCATTTTAGATCGTTGAAATCGTTCAAATAGACGCAATATTAATAAAACGAAAATAAAAATTCGTCGTTTTATGCTGTTTTACGCGTTAAAACGCAGATTAAACTCAAAACGTGCTGCTTTTGCTAAAATAATCATTTTCGAAACATTTTAGATCGTTGAAATCGTTCAAATAGACGCAATATTAATAAAAACGAATAATAAAAATTTCGTCGTTTTTTTGCTGTTTTACGCGTTAAAACGCAGATTAAAGCTCAAAACGTGCTGTCTTGCTAAAATAAGCATTTTCAAGCATTTTAGATCTTTGAAATCGTTCAAATAGAAGCAATATTAATAAAAACGAATAATAAAAATTCGTCGTTTTTATGCTGTTTTACGCGTTAAAACGCAGATTAAAGCTCGAAACGTGCTGTTTTGCTAAAATAATCATTTTCAAGCATTTTTAGATCGTTCAAATCGTTCAAATAGATGCAATATTAATAAAAACGAATAATAAAAATTTCGTCGTTTTATGCTGTTTTACGCGTTAAAACGCAGATTAAAGCTCAAAACGTGCTGTTTTGCTAAAATAAGCATTTTCAAGCATTTTAGATCGTTGAAATCGTTCAAAAGAGCAATATTAATAAAAACGAATAAATAAAAATTCGTCGTTTTATGCTGTTTTACGCGTTAAAACGCAGATTAAAGCTCAAAACGTGCTGTTTTGCTAAAATAATCATTTTCAAGCATTTTAGATCGTTGGAATCGTTCAAATAGACGCAATATTAATAAAAACGAAAATAAAAATTTCGTCGTTTTTATGCTGTTTTACCTAAAAAGCAGATTAAAAACTCAAAACGTGCTGTTTTGCTAAAATAATCATTTTCAAGCATTTTAGATCGTTGAAATCGTTCAAATACACGCAATATTAATAAAAAAGAATAATAAAAAAATTTGTCGTTTTTTTTCTGTTTTACGCGTTAAAACGCAGATTAAAAACTCAAAAAGTGCTGTTTTGCTAAAAAAAATCATTTTCAAGCATTTTTAGATCGTTGGAATCGTTCAAATCGACGCAATATTAATAAAAACGAATAATAAAATTTCGTCGTTTTATGCTGTTTTACGCGTTAAAACGCATTAAAGCTCAAAAAGTGCTGTTTTGCTAAAATAAGTATTTTCAAGCATTTTAGATCGTTGAAATCGTTCAAATAGAAGCAATATTAATAAAAAACGAATAATAAAAATTCGTCGTTTTTTTGCTGTTTTACGCGTTAAAACGCAGATTAGAACTCAAAACGTGCTGTTTTGCTAAAATAATCATTTTCTAGCATTTTAGATCGTTGAAATCGTTCAAATAGACGCAATATTAATAAAAAAAGAATAATAAAAAATTTTGTCGTTTTTTTGCTGTTTTACGCGTTAAAACGCAGATTAAAGCCTCAAACGTGCTGTTTTGCTAAAATAAGCATTTTCAAGCATTTTAGATCGTTGAAATCGTTCAAATAGAAGCAATATTAATAAAAACGAATAATAAAAATTCGTCGTTTTTATGCTGTTTTACGCGTAAAACGCAGATTAAAACTCAAAACGTGCTGTTTTGCTAAAATAATCATTTTCAAGCATTTTTAGATCGTTGAAATCGTTCAAATAGACGCAATATTAATAAAAAACGAATAATAAAAATTTCGTCGTTTTATGCTGTTTTACGCGTTAAAAAGCAGATTAAAACTCAAAACGGGTGTTTTGCTAAAATAAGCATTTTCAAGCATTTTAATCGTTGAAATCGTTCAAATAGAAGCAATATTAATAAAAAACGAATAATTAAAGATTCGTCGTTTTATGTTTTTTTACGCGTTAAAACGGGAGATTAAAAACTCAAAACGTAGCTGTTTTTGCTAAAATAAGCATTTTCAAGCATTTTTTGATCGTTGAAATCGTTCAAATAGAAGCAATATTAATAAAAACGATAATAAAAAATTCGTCGTTTTTTTGCTGTTTTACGCGTTAAAACGCAGATTAAAGCTCAAAACGTGCTGTTTTGCTTAAAATAATCATTTTCAAGCATTTTAGATCGTTTTCAAATAGACGCAATATTAATAAAAACGAATAATAAAAATTTCGTCGTTTTATGCTGTTTACGCGTTAAAACGCAGATTAAAGCTCAAAACCTGCTGTTTTGCTAAAATAAGCATTTTCAAGCATTTTTAGATCGTTGAAATCGTTCAAATAGAAGCATATTAATAAAAACGAATAATAAAAAATTCGTCGTTTTATGCTGTTTTACGCGTTAAAACGCAGATTAAAGCTCAAAACGTGCTGTTTTGCTAAAATAATCATTTTCAAGCATTTTAGATCGTTGAAATCGTTCAAATAGACGCAATATTAATAAAAACGAATAATAAAATTTCGTCGTTTTTATGCTGTTTTACGCGTTAAAACTCAGATTAAAGCTCAAAACGTGCTGTTTTGCTAAAATAAGCATTTTGAAGCATTTTAGATCGTTGAAATCGTTCAAATAGAAGCAATATTAATAAAAACGAATAATAAAAATTCGTTGTTTTTATGCTGTTTTACGCGTTAAAACGCAGATTAAAGCTCAAAACGTGCTGTTTTTGCTAAAATAATCATTTTCTAGCATTTTAGATCGTTGAAATCGTTCAAATAGACGCAATATTAATAAAAATCGAAGAATAAAAATTTTGTCGTTTTTATGCTGTTTTACGCGTTAAAACGCAGATTAAAAGCTCAAAACGTGCTGTTTTGCTAAAATAAGCATTTTCAAGCATTTTAGATCGTTGAAATCGTTCAAATAGACGCAATATTAATAAAAACGAAAATAAAAATTTCGTCGTTTTATGTTGTTTTACGCGTTAAACGCAGATTAAAGCTCAAAACGTGCTGTTTTGCTAAAATAATCATTTTCAAGCATTTTAGATCGTTGAAATCGTTCAAATAACGCAATATTAATAAAAACGAATAATAAAATTTCGTCGTTTTATGCTGTTTTACGCGTTAAAACGCAGATTAAAGCTCAAAACGTGCTGTTTTGCTAAAATAAGCATTTTCAAGCATTTTAGATCGTTGAAATCGTTCAAATAGAAGCAATATTAATAAAAACGAAAATAAAAATTCGTCGTTTTTATGCTGTTTTACGCGTTAAAACGCAGATTAAAGCTCAAAACGTGCCGTTTTGCTAAAATAATCATTTTCGAGCATTTTAGATCGTTGAAATCACGTTCAAATAGAGCGCAATATTAATAAAAACGAATAATAAAATTTCGTCGTTTTATGCTGTTTTACGCGTTAAAACGCAGATTAAAAGCTCAAAACGTGCTGTTTTGCTAAAATAATCATTTTCAAGCATTTTAGATCGTTGAAATCGTTCAAATAGACGAATTAATAAAAACGAATAATAAAATTCGTCGTTTTAGCTGTTTTACGCGTTAAAACGCAGATTAAACTCAAAACGTGCTGTTTTGCTAAAATAAGCATTTTCAAGCATTTTAGATCGTTGAAATCGTACAAATAGAAGAATATTAATAAAAACGAATAATAAAAGATTCGTCGTTTTATGTGTTTTTCGCGTTAAAACGCAGATTAAAGCTCAAAACGTGCTGTTTTGCTAAAATAACATTTTCAAGCATTTTTTGATCGTTGAAATCGTTCAAATAGAAGCAATATTAATAAAAAAAACGAATAATAAAAATTCGTCGTTTTTATGCTGTTTTACGCGTTAAAACGAGATTAAAGCTCAAAACGTGCTGTTTTGCTAAAATAATCATTTTCAAGCATTTTAGATCGTTGAAATCGTTCAAATAGACGCAATTAATAAAACGAATAATAAAATTTCGTCGTTTTATGCTGTTTTACGCGTTAAAACGCAGATTAAAGCTCAAAACCTGCTGTTTTGCCCAAAATAAGCATTTTCAAGCATTTTAGATCGTTGAAATCGTTCAAATGAAACAATATTAATAAAAAAGAATAATAAAAAATCGTCGTTTTATGCTGTTTTTCGCGTTAAACGCGATTAAAGCTCAAAACGTGCTGTTTTGCTAAAATAATCATTTTCAAGCATTTTAGATCGTTGAAATCGTTCAAATAGACGCAATATTAATAAAAAACGAATAATAAAAAAATTTTGTCGTTTTATGTTTTTTTACGCGTTAAACGCAGATTAAAAGCTCAAAACGTGCTGTTTTGCAAAATAAGCATTTTCAAGCATTTTAGATCGTTGAAGTTCAAAAAGACGCATATTAATAAAACGAATATAAAATTTGTCGTTTTTCTGTGTTTTACGCGTTAAACGCAGATGCCCAAATGCTGTTTTGCTAAAATAATCATTTTCAAGAGATCGTTGAAATCGTTCAAATAGAGGCAATATTAATAAAAACAAATAATAAAATTTGCGTTTTATTGTTTTACGCGTTAAACGCGATTAAAGCTCAAACGTGCTTTTCAAAATAAGCTTTCAAGCATTTAACGTGAACGTTCAAAAAAAATTAATAAAAACAATAATAAAAATTGTCGTTTTTGCGTTTACGCGTAAACGCAGATTAAAGCTCAAACGCTGTTTTGCTAAAATAATCATTTTAAGCATTTTGATCGTTGAACGTTCAAATTGAGCAATATTAATAAAACAAATAATAAAATTTCGTCTTTTATGTGTTTTACGCGTTAAAACGCAGATTAAAGCTCAAAACGCGTTTTCTAAAAAAATCATTTTAAGCATTTTAGATCGTTGAAATCGTTCAAATAGAAGCAATATTAATAAAAAAGAATAATAAAAAATTTTGTCGTTTTTTTGCTGTTTTTTCCCTTAAGACGCAGATTAAAACTCAAAACGTGCTGTTTTGCTTTTTAAAAAATCATTTTCGCATTTTAGATCGTTGAAATCGTTAAATAACGCAATAAATAAAAAAGAAAAAAAAATTTCGTCGTTTTTATGCTGTTTTACGCGTTAAAACGCAGATTAAACTCAAAACGGGTGTTTTGCTAAAATAAGCATTTTCAAGCATTTTTGATCGTTGAAATCGTTCAAAAAAAACAAAAAAACGAAAATAAAAAAATTTGCGTTTTTACTTTTTTCGCGTTAAACGCAGATTAAAGCTCAAAAAGTGCTGTTTTGCTAAAATAATCATTTTCAAGCATTTTTGATCGTTGAAATCGTTCAAATAGACGCAATATTAATAAAAACGAATAATAAAAAATTTTGTCGTTTTTCTGTTTTACGCGTTAAAACGCAGATTAAAAACTCAAAAAAGTGCTGTTTTTTCTAAAAAAAATCATTTTTTTAAGCATTTTTTGATCGTTGAAATCGTTCAAATAGACGCAATATTAAAAAAAACGAATAAAAAAAATTTCGTCGTTTTTTTGCTATTTACGCGTTAAAACGCGAAATTTAAAACCCAAAAAGTGCTGTTTTGCTTTTAAAAAAAAGCATTTTCCCAAACATTTTTAAAATCGTTTTAAAAACGTTCAAATAGAAGCAATATTAATAAAAACGGAAAAAATAAAAATTTTTCGTTTTATGCTGTTTTTCGCGTTAAAGCCGGGTTAAACCCCAAAACGTGCTGTTTTTTCTAAAAAACATTTTCAAGCATTTTAGATCGTTGGGAAAACGTTTAAAAAAGAAACCTTAAATTAAAAAACGAATAATAAAAAATTCGTTTTTTTTTTATGCTGTTTTACCCTTAAAACGCAGATTAAAACTCAAAACGTGCTGTTTTGCTAAAATAATCATTTTCAAAACATTTTAGATCTTTTAAATCGTTCTAGACGCAATATTAATAAAAACGAATAATAAAAATTTTGTCGTTTTTTTTGCTTTTTACGCCCTTAAAAAGCAGATTAAACTCAAAACGTGCTGTTTTTCTAAAATGGGGTTTTTGGGTTTTTGATCGTTGAAATCGTTCCCAAAAAAAGCAATATTAATAAAAAAGAATAAAAAAAATTCGTCGTTTTTTTGCTGTTTTGCGTTAAAACGCAGTTAAAAAAACAAAACGTGCTGTTTTGCCAAAAAAAATCATTTTTAAGCATTTTTAGATCGTTGAAATTGTTCAAAAAAGACCTAACCCCCAAAAAACGAATAATAAAAAATTTTGTCGTTTTTTATGCTTTTTTTTACGCGTTAAAACGCAGATTAAAACTCAAAACGTGCTTTTTGGGTAAAAAAAATCATTTTCCCGCATTTTTTGATGTTAAAAACGTTTTAAATAGACGCAATATTAATAAAAAAAAATAATAAAAATTTCGTCGTTTTTTTGCTGTTTTCGCGTTAAAACGCAGATTAAAGCTCAAAGGGGGCCAAAAAAAAGCATTTTCAAGCATTTTTGGATCGTTGAAATCGTTCCCAAAAAGGCAAATTTAAAAAAAACAAAAAAATTTAAAATTTGGGCGTTTTTTTTGCTGT
>NW_027045819.1:0-48788 GCF_025399875.1 Dalotia coriaria
ACGGTTTTACTTTTTCCGGGTTAAAAATTTTTCAAAAAGTGTTTTGTAAAATAACATTTTCAAGATTTTAGATCGTTGAAATCGTTCAAAAGAACAAAAAAATAAAACGAATAATAAAAAATTCGTCGTTTTTTTGCTGTTTTACGCGTTAAAACGCGAAAAAACTCAAAAAGTGCGTTTTGCTAAAATAAGCATTTTCAAGCATTTTTGATCGTTGAAATCGTTCAAAGACGCAATATTAATAAAAACGAATAATAAAACTTCGTCCCTTTTATGCTGTTTTACGCGTTAAATCGCAGATTAAAGCTCAAAACGTGCTGTTTTGCTAAAATAATCATTTTCAAGCATTTTAGATCGTTGAAATCGTTCAAATGAAGCAATATTAATAAAAACGAATAATAAAAATTCGTCGTTTTATGCTGTTTTACGCGTTAAAACGCAGATTAAAGCTCAAACGTGCTGTTTGCTAAAATAAGCATTTTCAAGTATTTTAGATCGTTGAAATCGTTCAAATAGAAGCAATATTAATAAAAACGAATAATAAAAATTCGTCGTTTTTATGCTGTTTTACGCGTTAAAACGCGGATTAAAGCTCAAAACGTGCTGTTTTGCTAAAATAAGCATTTTCAAGCATTTTAGATCGTTGAAATCGTTCAAATAGACGCAATATTAATAAAAAACGAATAATAAAAACTTCGTCGTTTTTATGCTGTTTTACGCGTTAAATCGCAGATTAAAGCTCAAAACGTGCTGTTTTGCTAAAATAATCATTTTCAAGCATTTTAGATCGTTGAAATCGTTCAAATAGAAGCAATATTAATAAAACGAATAATAAAATTCGTCGTTTTTATGCTGTTTTACGCGTTAAAAACGCAGATTAAAGCTCAAAACGTGCTGTTTTGCTAAAATAAGCATTTTCAAGTATTTTAGATCGTTGAAATCGTTCAAATAGACGCAATATTATAAAAACGAATAATAAAAATTCGTCGTTTTTTAAAGCTGTTTTACGCGTTAAAACGCAGATTAAAGCTCAAAACGTGCTGTTTTGCTAAAAAGCATTTTCAAGCATTTTTTGATCGTTGAAATCGTTCAAATAGAAGCAATATTTAAAAAAAACCAATAATAAAAAATTTTGTCGTTTTATGCTGTTTTACGCGTTAAAACGCTGATTAAAAGCTCAAAAGGTGATGTTTTCTAAAATAAGCATTTTCAAGCATTTTAGATCGTTAAATCGTTCAAATAGACGCAATATTAAAAACGAATAATAAAAATTCGTCGTTTTTATGCTGTTTTACGCGTTAAAACGCAGATTAAAGCTCGTGCTGTTTTTTCTAAAATAGGCATTTTCAAGCATTTTAGATCGTTGAAATCGTTCAAATAGACGCAATATTTAAAAACGAATAATAAAAATTTCGTCGTTTTTATGCTGTTTTACGCGTTAAAACGCTGATTAAAGCTCAAAACGTGCTGTTTTGCTAAAATAAGCATTTTCAAGCATTTTAGATCGTTGAAATCGTTCAAATAGACGCAATATTAATAAAAACGAATAATAAAAATTTGTCGTTTTTTTGCTGTTTACGCGTTAAAACCCCAGATTAAAACTCAAAACGTGCTGTTTTGCTAAAATAATCATTTTCAAGCATTTTTGATCGTTGAAATCGTTCAAATGAAGCAATATTTAAAAAAAACGAATATAAAAATTTCGTCGTTTTTATGCTGTTTTACGCGTTAAAACGCAGATGAAAGCTCAAAACGTGCTGTTTTGCAAAAATAGCATTTTCAAGCATTTAGATCGTTGAAATCGTTCAAATAGACGCAATATTAATAAAAATCGAATAATAAAATTTCGTCGTTTTATGCTGTTTTCGCGTTAAAACGCAGATTAAAGCTCAAAACCTGCTGTTTTGCTAAAATAAGCATTTTCAAGCATTTTAGATCGTTGAAATCTTTCAAATAGAAGCAATATTAATAAAAACGAATAATAAAAATTCGTCGTTTTATGCTGTTTTACGCCAAAACGCAGAATAAAGCTCAAAACGTGCTGTTTTGCTAAAATAAAACATTTTCAAGCATTTTAGATCGTTGAAATCGCTCAAATAGAAGCAATTTTTAATAAAAACGAATAATAAAAATTCGTCGTTTTTAATGCTGTTTTACGCGTTAAAACGCAGATTAAAGCTCAAACGTGCTGTTTTACTAAAATAAGCATTTTCAAGCATTTTAGATCTTTGAAATCGTTCAAATAGACGCAATATTAATAAAAACAAATAATAAAAATTCGTCGTTTTATGCTGTTTTACGCGTTAAAAAGCAGATTAAACTCAAAACGTGCTGTTTTGCTAAAACAAGCATTTTCAAGCATTTTAAAATCGTTGAAATCGTTCAAATAGACGCAATAATAAAAAACGAATAATAGTCGTTTTATGCTGTTTTACGCGTTAAAACGCAGATTAAAGCTCAAAACGTGCTGTTTTTGCTAAAATAAAGCATTTTCAAGCATTTTAGATCGTTGAAATCGTTCAAATAGACGCAAAATTAATAAAAACGAATAATAAAAATTTCGTCGTTTTATGCTGTTTTACGCGTTAAAACGCAGATTAAAACTCAAAACGTGCTGTTTTGCTAAAATAAGCATTTTCAAAATTTTTTGATCGTTGAAATCGTTCAAATAGACGCACTATTAATAAAAACGAATAATAAAAATTCGTCGTTTTATGCTGTTTTTCGCGTTAAAACGCAGATTAAAGCTCAAAACGTGCTGTTTTGCTAAAATAAGCATTTTCAAGCATTTTAGATCGTTGAAATCGTTCAAATAGAAGCTATATGAATAAAAGACAAATAATAACAATTTCGTCGTTTTATGCTGTTTTACGCGTTAAAACGCAGATTAAAAGCTCAAAACGAGCTGTTTTGCTAAAATAAGCATTTTTCAAACATTTTAGATCGTTGAAATCGTTTAAATAGAAGCAATATTAATAAAGACGAATAATAAAAATTCGTCATTTTATGCTGTTTTACGCGTTAAAACGCAGATTAAAGCTCGAAACGTGCTGTTTTGCTAAAATAAGCATTTTCAAGCATTTTAGATCCGTTGAAATCGTTCAAATAGACGCAATATTAATAAAAACGATAATAAAAATTTCGTCGTTTTTATGCTGTTTTACGCGTTAAAACGCAGAATAAAACTCAAAACGTGCTGTTTTGCTAAAATAACATTTTCAAGCATTTTAGATCCCTTGAAATCGTTCAAATAGAAGCAATATTAATAAAAACGAATAATAAAAATTCGTCGTTTTATGCTGTTTTACGCGTTAAAACGCAGATTAAAGCTTTGCTGTTTTGCTAAAATAGGCATTTCAAGCATTTTAGATCGTTGAAATCGTTCAAATAGACGCAATATTAATAAAAACGAATAATAAAAAATTTTGTCGTTTTATGCTGTTTTACGCGTTAAAACGCTGATTAAAGCTCAAAACGTGCTGCTTTGCTAAAATAAGCATTTTCAAGCATTTTAGATCGTTGAAATCGTTCAAATAGACGCAATATTAATAAAAACGAATAATAAAATTCGTCGTTTTATGCTGTTTTACGCGTTAAAACGCAGATTAAAAAACTGCTTTTTTTCTAAAATAGGCATTTTCAAGCATTTTAGATCGTTGAAATCGTTCAAAAAAGAAGCAATATTAATAAAAACAAATAATAAAAATTCGTCGTTTTTATGCTGTTTTACGCGTTAAAACGCAGATTAAAACTCAAAACGTGCTGTTTTGCTAAATAAGCATTTTCAAACATTTAGATCGTTTAAATGTTCAAATAGAAGCAATATTTAAAAAAAACGAATAATAAAATTCGTCGTTTTATGCTGTTTTTCGCGTTAAAACGCAGATTAAAGCTCAAAACGTGCTGTTTTGCCTAAAAAAGCATTTTCAAACATTTTAGAACGTTGAAATCGTTCAAATAGACGCAATATTAATAAAAACGAATAATAAAAATTTCGTCGTTTTATGCTGTTTTACGCGTTAAAACGCAGATTAAAGCTCAAAACGTGCTGTTTTGCTAAAATAAGCATTTTCAAGCATTTTAGATCGTTGAAATCGTTCAAATAGAAGCAATATTAATAAAAACGAATAATAAAAATTCGTCGTTTTTATGCTGTTTTACGCGTTAAAACGCAGATTAAAGCTCAAAACGTGCTGTTTTGCTAAAATAAGCATTTTCAAGCATTTAGATCGTTGAAATCGTTCAAATAGACGCAATATTAATAAAAACGAATAATAAAAATTTCGTCGTTTTATGCTGTTTTACGCGTTAAAACGCAGATTAAAAACTCAAAACGTGCTGTTTTGCTAAAATAAGCATTTTCAAGCATTTTAGATCGTTGAAATCGTTCAAATAGAAGCAATATTAATAAAAACGAATAATAAAAATTCGTCGTTTTATGCTGTTTTACGCGTTAAAACGCAGATTAAACTCAAAACGTGCTGTTTTGCTAAAATAAGCATTTTCAAGCATTTTAGATCGTTGAAATCGTTCAAATAGAAGCAATATTAATAAAAACGAATAATAAAAATTCGTCGTTTTTATGCTGTTTTACGCGTTAAAACGCTGATTAAAGCTCAAAACGTGCTGTTTTGCTAAAATAAGCATTTTCAAGCATTTTAGATCGTTGAAATCGTTCAAATAGACGCAATATTAATAAAAACGAATAATAAAAATTCGTCGTTTTTATGCTGTTTTACGCGTTAAAACGCAGATTAAAGCTCAAAACGTGCTGTTTTGCTAAAATAAGCATTTTCAAGCATTTTAGATCGTTGAAATCGTTCAAATAGAAGCAATATTAATAAAAACGAATAATAAAAATTCGTCGTTTTTATGCTGTTTTACGCGTTAAAACGCAGATTAAAGCTCAAAACGTGCTGTTTTGCTAAAATAAGCATTTTCAAGCATTTTAGATCGTTGAAATCGTTCAAATAGACGCAATATTAATAAAAGACAAATAATAACAATTTCGTCGTTTTTATGCTGTTTTACGCGTTAAAACGCAGATTAAAACTCAAAACGAGCTGTTTTGCTAAAATAAGCATTTTCAAGCATTTTAGATCGTTGAAATCGTTTAAATAGAAGCAATATTAATAAAAGACGAATAATAAAAATTCGTCATTTTTATGCTGTTTTACGCGTTAAAACGCAGATTAAAGCTCGAAACGTGCTGTTTTGCTAAAATAAAATTTTCAAGCATTTTAGATCGTTGAAATCGTTCAAATAGACGCAATATTAATAAAAACGAATAATAAAAATTTCGTCGTTTTATGCTGTTTTACGCGTTAAAACGCAGAATAAAAGCTCAAAACGTGCTGTTTTGCTAAAATAAGCATTTTCAAGCATTTTAGATCGTTGAAATCGTTCAAATAGAAGCAATATTAATAAAAACGAATAATAAAAATTCGTCGTTTTATGCTGTTTTACGCGTTAAAACGCAGATTAAAGCTCGTGCTGTTTTGCTAAAATAGGCATTTTCAAGCATTTTAGATCGTTGAAATCGTTCAAATAGACGCAATATTAATAAAAACGAATAATAAAAATTTCGTCGTTTTTATGCTGTTTTACGCGTTAAAACGCTGATTAAAACTCAAAACGTGCTGTTTTGCTAAAATAAGCATTTTCAAGCATTTTTTGATCGTTGAAATCGTTCAAATAGACGCAATATTAATAAAAACGAATAATAAAAATTTGTCGTTTTTATGCTGTTTTACGCGTTAAAACGCAGATTAAAACTCAAAACGTGCTGTTTTGCTAAAATAATCATTTTCAAGCATTTTAGATCGTTGAAATCGTTCAAATAGAAGCAATATTAATAAAAACGAATAATAAAAATTTCGTCGTTTTTATGCTGTTTTACGCGTTAAAACGCAGATGAAAGCTCAAAACGTGCTGTTTTGCAAAAATAAGCATTTTCAAGCATTTTAGATCGTTGAAATCGTTCAAATAGACGCAATATTAATAAAATCGAATAATAAAAATTTCGTCGTTTTTATGCTGTTTTACGCGTTAAAACGCAGATTAAAACTCAAAACCTGCTGTTTTGCTAAAATAAGCATTTTCAAGCATTTTAGATCGTTGAAATCGTTCAAATAGAAGCAATATTAATAAAAACGAATAATAAAAATTCGTCGTTTTTATGCTGTTTTACGCCTTAAAACGCAGAATAAAGCTCAAAACGTGCTGTTTTGCTAAAATAAGCATTTTCAAGCATTTTAGATCGTTGAAATCGCTCAAATAGAAGCAATATTAATAAAAACGAATAATAAAAATTCGTCGTTTTTATGCTGTTTTACGCGTTAAAACGCAGATTAAAAGCTCAAAACGTGCTGTTTTACTAAAATAAGCATTTTCAAGCATTTTAGATCTTTGAAATCGTTCAAATAGACGCAATATTAATAAAAAACGAATAATAAAAAATTCGTCGTTTTATGCTGTTTTACGCGTTAAAACGCAGATTAAAGCTCAAAACGTGCTGTTTTTGCTAAAATAAAGCATTTTCAAGCATTTTAGATCGTTGAAATCGTTCAAATAGACGCAATATTAATAAAAACGAATAATAAAAATTTCGTCGTTTTTATGCTGTTTTACGCGTTAAAACGCTGATTAAAGCTCAAAACGTGATGTTTTGCTAAAATAAGCATTTTCAAGCATTTTAGATCGTTGAAATCGTTCAAATAGACGCAATATTAATAAAAACGAATAATAAAAAATTCGTCGTTTTATGCTGTTTTACGCGTTAAAACGCAGATTAAAGCTCAAAACGTGCTGTTTTGCTAAATAAGCATTTTCAAGCATTTTAGATCGTTGAAATCGTTCAAATAAACGCAATATTAATAAAAACGAATAATAAAAAATTGTCGTTTTTATGCTGTTTTACGCGTTAAAACGCAGATTAAAGCTCAAAACGTGCTGTTTTGCTAAAATAAGCATTTTCAAGCATTTTAGATCGTTGAAATCGTTCAAAAGACGCAATATTAATAAAAACGAATAATTAAAAATTTCGTCGTTTTTATGCTGTTTTACGCGTTAAAACGCTGATTAAACTCAAAACGTCTGTTTTGCTAAAATTAAGCATTTTCAAGCATTTTAGATCGTTAAAATCGTTCAAATAGAAGCAATATTAATAAAAACGAAAATAATAAAAAATTCGTCGTTTTTATGCTGTTTTACGCGTTAAAACGCAGAATTAAAGCTCAAAACGTGCTGTTTTGCTAAAAATAAGCATTTTCAAGCATTTTAGATCGTTGAAATCGTTCAAATAGACGCAATATTAATGCAAAAACGAATATAAAAAATTTCGTCGTTTTTATGCTGTTTTACGCGTTAAAACGCAGATTAAAGCTCAAAACGTGCTGTTTATTGCAAAAAAGCATTTTCAAGCATTTTAGATCGTTGAAATCGTTCAAATAGAAGCAATATTAATAAAAACGAATAATAAAAATTACGTCGTTTTATGCTGTTTACGCGTTAAAACGCAGATAAAGCTCAAAACGTGCTGTTTTGCTAAAATAAGCATTTTCAAGCATTTTAGATCGTTAAAATCGTTAAATAGAAGCAATATTAATAAAACGAATAATAAAAATTTCGTCATTTTATAGCTGTTTTACGCGTTAAAACGCAGATTAAAGCTCAAAACGTGCTGTTTTAAAAAATAAGCATTTTCAAGCATTTTAGATCGTTGAAATCATTCAAAAGACGCAATATTAATAAAAAACGAATAATAAAAATTTCATCGTTTTTATGCTGTTTACGCTTAAAAACGCAGATAAAAGCTCAAAACGTGCTGTTTTACTTAAAATAAGCATTTTCAAGCATTTTAGATCGTTAAATCGTTCAAATAGAGCAATATTAATAAAACGAATAATAAAAATTCGTCATTTTTATGCTGATTTTACGCGTTAAAACGCAGATTAAAAGCTCAAAACGTGCTGTTTTGCTCAAAATAAGCATTTTCAAGCATTTTAGATCGTTGAAATCGTTCAAATAGACGCAATATTAATAAAAACATTGGAATAATAAAAAAATTCGTCATTTTATGTTGTTTACGCGCTGCACGGTGATTAAAAAGCTCAAAACGCGTTTTGTTTTGCTGCACAAGTACGCCATTTACCGTTGAAATCGTTCAAATAGACGCAATATTAATAAAAAACGAATAATAAATATTTCGTCGTTTTATGCTGTTTTACGCGTTAAAACGCAGAATAAAAGCTCAAAACGTGCTGTTTTGCTAAAATAAGCATTTTCAAGCATTTAGATCGTTAAAATCGTTCAAATAGAAGCAATATTAATAAAAAACCAATAATAAAAAATTCGTCGTTTTATGTTGCTTTTACGCGTTAAAAACGCAGATTAAAAGCCCGGCAACGTGCTGTTTTGCTGCTAAATAAGCATTTTCGCCGTACTTAGATCGCTGGAAATCGTTCAAATAGACGCAATATTAATAAAAAAAACGAATAATAAAAATTTCGTCGTTTTATGCTGTGTTATACGCGCTAAACGTTTATCAAAAGCCTCAAAAACGTGCTGTTTTGCTAAATTACATTTTCGCTGGTTTCGACTGCCGAAATCGTTCAAATAGAAGCAATATTAATAAAAACGAATGTAATGTGCAATTCGTCGTTTTTATGCTGTTTTACGCGTTAAAACGCAGAATAAAGCTCAAAATCGCAAAGCTGTTTTGCTAAAAATAAGCATTTTCAAGCATTTTGTAGATCGTTGAAATCAAACAAATAGAAGCAATATTAATAAAACGAATATCAAAAAATTCGTCGTTTTTATAAGCTGTTTTTTACGCGTTAAAACGCAGATTAAACAAAACGCTGTTTTGCGTAAATAAGATTTCTTTCAAGCATTTTAGATCGTTGAAATCGTTTAAATAGAAGCAATATTAATAAAAAAAACGAATAATAAAAAAATTCGTCATTTTTATGTTGTTTTACGTTAAAACGCAGATTAAAAGCTCAAAACGTGCTGTTTTGTTAAAATAAGCATTTCAAGCATTTTAGATCGTTGAAATCATTCAAATAGACGCAATATTAATAAAAACGAATAATAAAAATTTCGTCGTTTTTATGCTGTTTTACGCGTTAAAAACGCAGAATAAAAGCCTCAAAACGTGCTGTTTTATAAATAAGCATTTTCAAGCATTTTAGATCGCAAAACGTCTTCAAATAGGATGCAATATTAATAAAAACGAATACCAGTACCTCGTCGTTTTTATGCTGTTTTACGTTAAAACGCAAGATTAATGCTCGCAAACGCGCTGCTTGCTAAAATAAGCATTTTTCAAGCATTTTAGATCGTTGAAATCGTTCAAATAGAGCTACTTTCGATAATAAAACGAATAATAAAAATTCGTCGTTTTTATGCTGTTTTTACGCGTTAAAACGCAGATTAAAAGCCTGCAAAACGTGCTGTTTTGCTAAAATAAAGCTTACTTTCGCTATTTTAGATCGTTGAAATTGTTCAACAGACGCAAATATTAATGAAAAAAAACGAATAATAAAAAATTTCGTCGTTTTTATGCTGTTTTACGCATTAAAACGCTGATTAAAAGCTCAAACGCGTGATGTTTTGCCAAAATAAGCATTTTCAAGCATTTTGTATCGTTGAAATCAATGTTTTAAATAGAAGCAATATTAATAAAAACGAATAATGTATTTCTGCGCCCGCTCATTTTTATGCGTTTTACGCGTTAAAACGCAGAATGTGCCTTCAAAACGTGCTGTTTTTTGCTAAAATAAGCATTTTCAAGCATTTTAGATCGCTGAAATCGTTCAAATAAACGCAATATTAATAAAAACGAATAATAAAAATTTGTCGTTTTATGCTGTTTTACGCGTTAAAACGCAGATTAAAAGCTCAAAACGTGCTGTTTTGCTGCTAAAATAAGCATTTTCAAGCATTTTGTAGATCGTTGAAATCAAATTCAAATAGAAGCAATATTAATAAAAAAAACGAATAATGCGCCCGTCGTTTTTATGCTGGGTTTTACCGCTGTTAAAAAACGCAGAATAAAAGCCTCAAACGTGCTTGTTTTGCTAAAATAAGCATTTTCAAGCATTTTAGATCGTTGGAAAATCGTTCAAATAGAAGCAATATTACTTTAAAAACGAATAACAAAAATTTCAATGTTTTATGTGCTGTTTTTTACGCGTTAAACGCTGATTAAAAGCTCAAAAACGTGCTGTTTTGCTAAATTAAGCATTTTCAAGCATTTTGTAGATCATTGAAATCGTTCAAATAGAAGTATGATTAATAAAAAACTTAAATAATAAAAATTCGTCGCCGAAGGTTTTACGCGTTAAAAAACGCAGAATAAAGCTCAAAAACGTGCTGTTTTGTTAAAATAAAGCATTTCTAAGCATTTAGATCGTTGAAATCGTTCAAATAAACGCGCAATATTAATAAAAACGAATAATAAAATTTGTCGTTTTTATGCCGCTTACGCAAGCTGTTCCAGATTAAAGTTCAAACGTGTTTAGTTTTGCTAAAAATAAGCGTTTTCGCCATTTAGATCGTTGAAATCGTTCAAATAGACGCAAGTATTAATAAAAACGAATAATGTAAAAATTCCCCGTCGTTTTTGCTGTTTTACGCGCATTAAAATCGCTGATTAAAAAGCTCAAAACGTGATGTTTGCTAAAATAAGCATTTTCAAGACGATCAAGGAAATCGTTTAAATAGAAGCAATATTAATAAAAACGAATAATAAAAATTCGTCATTTTTATGTTTTACGCGTTAAAACGTGCAGAATAAAGCCTCTGGTGCAACGTGCTGTGTTGCTAAATAAGCATTGTCAAGCATTTTAGATCGTTGAAATCGTTCAAATGAACAAAGCAATATTAATAAAACAATAATAAAAATTTGTCGTTTTATAAAGCTGTTTTACGCGTTAAAACGCAGATTAAAAGCTCAAAACGTGTTGTTTTGCTAAAATACATTTTCAAGATTTTAGATCGTTGAAATCGTTTTAAATAGCTAACCGTTATTAAAACCACACAAAAATTCATTATTTTGAGTGCCGGTGTTTTACGCCAGCGAAAAACGTATATTTAAAAGCTCAAACGTGCTGTTTTGCTAAAATAAGCATTTTCAAGCATTTTAGATCGCTGGTAAAATCGTTCAAATAAACGCAATATTACTAAAAACGAATAATAAAATTTCACCGTTTTATGTTGTTTACGCGTTAAACGGCAGAATAAAGCCTCAAAACGTGCTACTTTGCTAAAATAAGCATTTTCAAGCATTTTAGATCGTTGAAATCGTTCAAATAGAGAAGCAATATTAATGTAAAAACGAATAATAAAAAATTCGTCGTTTTTATGCTGTTTACGCGTTAAAACGTTAAGATTAAAACTCAAAACGTGCTGTTTTGCCAAAATAAGCATTTTCAAGCATTTTAGATCGCTGAAATCGTTCTAAATAGGAGCAATATTACCAAAAAACGAATAATAAAAAAATTCGTCGTTTTATGCTGTTTTTACGAGTTAAAAACGCAGATTAAAAGCTCAAAACGTGCTGTTTTGCTAAAATAAGCATTTTCAAGCATTTTAGAACGCTGGAAATCGTTCGCCAAATAGACGCAAATAATAATAAAAAAACCTAATAAAAATTTCGTCGTTTTTATGCCGTTTTTACGCGTCCAGATTAAAAGTTCAAAACGTGCTAAAGTTTTGCTGCTAAAATAAGCATTTCTCGCATTTTAGATCGTTGAAATTGTTCAAATAGAAGCAATATTAATAAAAAAACGAATAATGCGTACCCAATGTTTTTATAGCTGTTTACGCGTTAAAACGCAGATTAAAAGCTCAAAAACGTACCGTTTTGCCAAAATAAGTATTTTCAGCATTTTAGATCGTTGAAATCGTCTAAATAGGCCGCGCAATATTAATAAAAACGAATAATAAAAAATTTCGTCGTTTTATGCTGTTTTACGCGTTAAAAACGCAGAATAAAAGCTCAAAAACGTGCTGTTTTGCTAAAATTAGCGTACTTCCTTTCAAGCATTTTAGATCGTTGAAATCATCCAAATTGAAGCAATATTAATAAACGAATAATAAAAAATTCGTCGTTTTTATGCTGTTTCACGCGTTAAAACGCGCAGATTAAAACCGTAAAACCTGCGCTGTTTTCGCTAAATAAGCATTTTCAAGCATTTTAATCGTTGAAATCGTTCAACAGACGCAAATATTAATAAAAAATCCAATAATAAAAAATTTCGCCGTTTTATGCTGTTTTACGCGTTAAAACGCAGATTAAAAGCTCAAAACCGTGCTGTTTCCTTTGCTAAAATAAGCATTTTCAAGCATTTTAGATCGTTGGAAATCGTTCAAATAGTAGTTAAATATTAATTAAAAACGAATAATAAAAAAAATCGTCGTTTTATGTTGCTCTTACGCGTTGCGCAGATTAAAGCTCAAAATCGCACTGTTTTGCCAAAACAAGCATTTTTAAAGCATTTTAGATTGCTGAAATCGCTTTAAATAGAAGCCAAACATTATCGTTCCACTCACGCACCCGTCATTTTATGCTGTTTCCACGCGTTAAAACTATGATTTTCCCAAACCGTGCTTGCCGCTAAAATAAGCATTTTCAAGCATTTTAGATCGTTGAAATCGTTTTAAATAGACGCAATATTAATAAAAACGCAAATACAAAATTTCGTCGTTTCTTTATGCTGCTTTCGTTAAAACGCAGAATAAAAGCTCAAAACGCGCTCGCTGCCGTAAAATGCTGACGCCATTTTGCGACCGCTTGTAAACGTCCAAATAGAAGCCGGGCATTAATAAAAAACCTGAATAATAAAAAATTCGTCGTTTTATAAAGCGTTTTACGCGTTAAACGCAGATTGCTTCAAAAACGTGCTGTTTTGCAAAAATAAGCATTTTCAAGCATTTTAGATCGTTGAAATTTGCTCAAAATGATGCAATATTAATAAAAACGAATGTAATAAAAATCGTCGTTTTATAAGTTGTTTTACGCGTTAAAACGTAGATTTTAAAGCTCAAAACGTGCTGTTTTGCTAAAATAAGCATTTTCAAGCATTTTAGATCGTTGAAATCGTTCAAATAGACGCAATATTAATAAAAACGGAATAAGAAAAATTTCGTCGTGTTTTGCGTTGTTTTACGCGTTAAAAACGCAGATTATAGCTCAAAACGTGCTGCTGTTTTACAAAACAAGTACGCAAAGACGACTGCTGAAATCGTTCAAATAGAAGCAATATTAATGCGCAAAACGAAATCAATAAAGTACCGTCGTTTTATGTGTTGTTTTACGCGTGAAAACGGTGATTAAAGCTCAAACGTTGTTTTGGCGGCAAAATAAAGCATTTTCAGCTAATTTAGATCGCTAAAATCGTCCTCGTAAATAGAAGCAATATTAAAAACGAATAATAGTAAAATCTGTTGTTTTGTGTTGTTTTACGCGTTAAAAACGCGACAAAGCTAAATCCGTACTGTTTTGCCAAAATGCTACGATTTTTTAGACGCCGAAACGCCCCAAACACGCAATATTTAATGCAAGTTCAAATACGCAGTACCGTCGTTCTTATGCTGGTTTTACGTGTTAAACGCAACAAAGCCCGCAAACGTGCCACTTGCAGCGTACTTCAAGCATTTTATCGTTTAAACGTTCCCGGAAATAGAAGCGTACGGGAGCTTAATAAAACGAATAATAAAATTGCCGTGAGTGTTGTTTACGCGTTAAAACGCAGATTAAAGTTCGTTGTTTTGCTGCACAAAGCATTTTCAGCCATTTTGTGGACGCCGTGCACCGTTCAAATAGACGCAATATTAATAAAACGAATAATAAAAACTCCGTCGTTTTAAAACGTTTTACGCGTTAAACGTATATTGCAGTCAAACGCCGTTTTAAGCGTACCGCGATTTTCGAGCATTTTAGATCGTTGAAATCGTTCAAATAGAAGCTATTATTAACAAAAACGAATAATAGAAAATTCGTCGTTTTTATGCTGTTTTACGCGTTGGGCAGATTAAAAACTCAAAACGTGCTGTTTTGCTAAAATACATTTTTCTGCCATTTTAGATCGTTGAAATCGTTCAAATAGAAGCAATATTAATGTTCCAGAATAAATAATAAAAATTCCGTCGTTTTGCTGCTGTTTTACGCGTTAAAACGTAGATTAAAAGCTCAAAAACGTGCTGTTTTGCTAAATAAGGCATTTCGCCATTCCAGAAACCTGAAATCGTTCAACAGACGCAATATTAATAAAACCAATAATAAAAATTTGCCGCTTTTATGTTGTTTACGCGTTAAAACGCAGATTAAGCTCAAACGTGCTGTTTTGCTAAAATAAGCATTTTCACAATTTAGATCGCTGGAATCGTTCAAATGAAGCAAATATTAATGGCGTTCCAAATACAAAAATTCGTCGTTTTATGTTGTTTACGCGTTAAAACGCAGATTGTGCCTCAAAAAGTTGTTTTGCTATAATAAGTATTTTCAGCATTTTAGAACGTTAACCGTTCAAATAGACGCAATATTAATAAAAAAACGAATAATAAAAAATTTCGTCGTTTTTGCTACGTTTTTCACGCGTTAAACGCAGGATTTAAAGCCTGTGCACCCGCTGTTTTGCTAAAATAAGCATTTTCTTCGCCATTTTAGATCGTTGAAATTGCCCTCAAATAGAAGCAATATTAATATAAAACGAATAATAAAAATTCGTCGTTTTATGTTGTTTTACGCGTTAAAACGCAGATTGTGCCTCAAACCGCTGTTTTTATTAAAATAAGCATTTTCAAGCATTTGTGAACGTTGAAATCGTTCCTCACAAATAGATGCGAATATTAATAAAAACGAATAATAAAAATTTCGTCGTTTTATAAGTTGTTTACGCGTGAAAAACGCAGATTAAAGCTCCCAAAACGAGTTGTTTTACTAAAAATACATTTTCGCTAATTTAGATCGTTGAAATCGTTCAAATAGAAGCAATATTAATAAAAACGAATAATAAAAAATTCGTTGTTTTATGTTGTTTACGCGTTAAAACGCAGATTAAAGCTCAAAACGCAATTGTTTGCTAAATAAGCATTTTCAAGCATTTTAGATCGTTGAAATCGTTCAAATAGACTCAATATTAATAAAACGAATAATAAAAAGATTCGTCGTTTATGCTGTTTTACGCGTTAAAACGCAGATTAAGCAAAAGTGCTGTTTTAAAATAAGCATTTTAAGCTATTTATGTAATTTAAATGAATAATAAAACAATATTAATAAAAATTGTATATCGTTTTTTGCTGTTATAGCGTTAAACGCGATTAAAGCTAAAACTGCTGTTTTGCTAAAATAAGATTCAATTTTAGATTTAAATTAAAACAATAAATAAAAAATATCAAAATATGCTGTTTTATTAAACGCATTTAAAGCTAAAACGTGCGTTTGCAAAATAAACATTTTCAGCTTTTTGCGTAAAATAAGCATTTTCAAATTAGAACATATTAATTAAACGAATAAGAAATTTAGCATTAAACGATAAGCGTTAAAAATCGCGATTAAAGCTTTAACGCGTTAAACTGCAAAATAAAGCTTTTCAAAAGCATTTTAGTCGTTGAAAACGTTAAAAATTTTCAAATTTATAAAAATCGATATAAAAATTCGTCAAATTAAGCTATTTACGCTTAAAACGAAATTAAAAGTCTTTTATGCTGTTTTCGCGTTAAAAAGCCGTTTAAAGCATTTAAACGTTGATCGTCAAATAGATTTTAAGCATTTTAAAGACGATAATAAACGTTCGTAAATTAGCAATTTACGCGTTAAAAACGCAGAATAAAATCAAAGCTTTTTGCTTAAATATAAGCTTTAAAAAGATTTAGATCTAAAGTAATAGCAAAATATTAAAAAAACGCATTATAAAAGATTTCGTCTTTTAATGTTTTACGCGTTTAAAAGCAGATTAAAACTAAAAACGTCGTTTTGCTAAAATTAGCATTCTTCAAGCATTTAATCGTTGAAACGTTCAAATAGAGCAAAATTAATTTTCAAAATTTTAAAAATTGTCGTTTTATGTTTACGCATTAAAAAAACGTTTAAAATAAATTCTGTTTTGCTGATTTAGCATTTTAAAGCAATTAATAGACTCGAAATCGTTTTGCTAAAATAAGCATTTTAACATTTTAAAACGTTAAATTTCAAAAGAGCTTATTAATTAAACGTTAATAACGAAATTTCAAATCTAAAGCTGTTTACGTTCAAAATCGCATTTAAAGCTAATTCGTCGTTTGAAAACGTTCAAATTAAGCTATTTAATGAATAAATCGTTCAAAAAATTCGCATTTTAATGTGTTCGTTAAAACGCAATTTAAAGCTTTAAAACTGTTTTCCGTTAAAAAAGCATTTAAAGCTCAAAACTCTGTTTTGCAAAAAAGTTCAATTAGACCTTTTAGATCGTTGAAAACGATAAATAGATCGCAATATTAATAAAAACGAATAATAAAAGCGTTAAAACGCAGTTATAAGCTTAAAACGTGCGATTGTAAACTCAAACTGTTTTCAGCTAAAATAAGATCTTTAAGCATTTTAGATCAATGAAACTATTAAATAAACAATATTAAAAAATCGAATAATAAAAATTGCTTTTACGCTTTTTAACGCGTTAAAACCCAAAAGTTAAAGTTTCAAAATGCTGATTTTCAAAGCATTTTCAGATCTTTTTGAAATCGTTCAAATAGAAGCAATATTAAATAAAACGAATAATAAAAACGTTTTTATCGTTTTACGCGTTAAAACGCAGATTAAAAGCTAAAAACGTACTGTTTTGCTAAAATAAGCATTTTCAAGCATTTTAGATCGTGTGATCGTTCAAATAGACGCAATATTAATAAAAACGAATAATAAAATTTCGTCGTTTTATGCTGTTTTACGCGTTAAAACGCAGATTAAAAGCTCAAAACGTCTGTTTTGCTAAAATAAGCATTTTCAAGCATTTTAGATCGTTGAAATCGTTCAAATAGAAGCAATATTAATAAAAACGAATAATAAAAATTCGTCGTTTTTATGCTGTTTTACGCGTTAAAACGCAGATTAAAAGCTCAAAACGTGCTGTTTTGCTAAAATAAGCATTTTCAAGCATTTTAGATCGTTGCAACGTTCAAATAGACGCAATATTAATAAAAACGAATAATAAAAACTCGTCGTTTTAAACTGTTTTAGCGTTAAAACGCAGATTAAAGCTCAAAACTGCTGTTTTGCTAAAATAAGCATTTTCAAAGCATTTTAGATCGTTGAAATCGTTCAAATAGACGCAATATAATAAAAACGAATAATAAAACTTCGTCGTTTTTATGCTGTTTTACGCGTTAAAACGCAGATTAAAACTCAAAACGTGCTGTTTTTGCTAAAATAACATTTTCAAGCATTTTAGATCGTTGAAATCGTTCAAAAGAAGCAATATTAATAAAAACGAATAATAAAAATTCGTCGTTTTATGCTGTTTTACGCTTAAAACGCAGATTAAAGCTCAAAACGTGCTGTTTTGCTAAAATAAGCATTTTCAAGCATTTTAGAACGTTGAAATCGTTCAAATAGAAGCAATATTAATAAAAAACGCAATAATAAAAAATTTCGTCGTTTTATGCGTTTTACGCGTTAAAACGCAGATTAAAACTCAAACGTGCTGTTTTTGCTAAAAATAGCATTTTCAAGCATTTTAGACGTTGAAATCGTTCAAATAGACAATATTAATTAAAACGAATAATAAAAATTCGTCGTTTTTATGACGTTTTACCGTAAAAACGCAGATTTTAAAGCTCAAAACGTGCTGTTTTGCTAAAATAAGCATTTTCAAAACATTTTAGACGTTGAAATCGTTCAAATAGAGCAATATTAATAAAAACGAATAATAAAAAATTCGTCGTTTTTATGCTGTTTTACGCGTTAAAACGCAGATTAAAGCTAAAACGTACTGTTTTGCTAAAATAAGCATTTTCAAGCATTTTAGATCGTTGAAATCGTTCAAATAGAAGCAATATTAATATAAAACGAATAATAAAAATTTCGTCGTTCTTATGCTGTTTTACGGTTAAAAGCAGATAAAGCTCAAAACGTGCTGTTTTGCTAAAATAAGCATTTTCAAGCATTTTAGACGTTGAAATCGTTCAAATAGACGCAATTTATAAAAAACGAATAATAAAATCGTCGTTTTTAGTGTTTTACGCGTTAAAACGCAGATTAAAGCTCAAAACGGCTGTTTTCTAAAATAAGCATTTCAAGCATTTTAGATCGTTGACGTTCAAATAGATGCAATATTAATAAAAACGAATAATAAAACTTTCGTTCGCTTTTATAAACATTTACGCGTTAAAACGCGATTAAAGCTCAAAAACGTGCTGTTTTGCTAAAAATAAGCATTTTCACAGCATTTTAAAATCGTTGAAATCGTTCAAATAGAGCAATATTAATAAAAACGAATAATAAAAATTCGTCGTTTTATGCTGTTTTACGCGTTAAAACGCAGATTAAAACTCAAAACGTGCTGTTTTGCTAAAATAAGCATTTTCAAGCATTTTAGATCGTTGAAATCGTTCAAATAGAAGCAATATTAATAAAAAAAAAAAATTCGTCGTTTTTCTTTGCTGGTTTACGCTAAAACGCAGATTTAAAACTCAAAACTGCTGTTTTGTTAAATAAGCATTTCAAACATTTAGAACGTTTGAAATCGTTCAAAAACGCAATTAATAAAAACGATTATAAAATTTCGCGTTTTATGTTTTAGCGTAAAACGCAGATTAAAACTCAAAACAGTTTTGATTAAAATTAAGATTTTTAAGCTTTTTAGACGTTAAATACGTTCAAATTAGCATATAATAAAAACGATAATTAAAAATTGTCGTTTTACGTTGATACGTTTAAAACGCAATTAATCAAAACTCGTTTCTAAAATCAAGCATTTAAACTATTTAGAACGTTAAATCGTACATAAACGCAGTATTAATAAAAAAAAATTAAAAATTTCTAGATTTTAAATTGTTTACGTTAAAGCTATAATCAAAACAAAATAAAAATTTTTAAAATTAAGCATTTTCAAGCGAATTTAAGATCGTTAAACGTTCAAATAAGAAATTATTAAAACGAATAAAAAAATCTGTTTAGTGTTTTAACGTTAAAACAAAAAAAGAATATAAAAATTTCTGTTTTTTTGTAAATAAAATCAACAATTTTAAAACGTTGATTTTCAAAAGAGCATTTTAATAAAAGATTTAAAATTCTCGTTCAATGACAATTTAATAAAACGCGAATAAAAAAATCGTGTTTTATGTTTTTACGCGTTAAAACGCATTAAGCTAAACGTAGTTTTAAAATAGCATATAAGCATTTTAGATTTTTAAAGTTTAAAAGACGTTTTAAAAAGAAAAATTTAAAAAAATTGTCGTTTTATGCTGTTTTTTTAAAAAATAATAAAATCGTGCTGTTTTGCTAAAAAAGCATTTTTTTAAACTTTTAACGTTGTTTCAAAAAAAAAATTTTAAAAAAAAATTTTTAAATTTCCCCTTTTATGGTTTTTTAAAACCAATTAAAAACCCAAAATCTTTTTTAAAAAAAGCATTTTTAACTTTTTTTTAATTTTAAATGGGAAAAATTTTAAAAAAAAAAAAAAACGTTTTTTTTTTTTAGCGTTAAAAAGCAAAAAAAGCTCAAAAGTGCTGTTTTTAAAATAAGCATTTTCAAGCATTTTTTGTTTTAAAACGTTCAAAAAAACTAATAAAAACGAATAATAAAAGATTCGTCTTTTTTGTTTTACCCTTAAAACGAAAAAAATAAAAAATTTTTTGAAAAAAGCTTTTAAACATTTTTTTTGAAAACGTTTAAAAAAAAAAAATTTAAAAAATTTTTTAAAAAAATTTTTTTATTTTTTGTTTTTGGTTAAAACCAAAAAAAATTTTTTTTTTAAAATAAAAAATTTTTTTTTTAAAAACCCAAATTTAAAAAAAAAATAATAAAAAAATTCGTCGTTTTTTTTGTTTTTTAAAAAGGAAAAACCCCGTTTTTTAAAAAAATTTTCTTTTTGGGAAAAAAATAAAAAAAATTTTTTAAAAAAAAAATTTTTAAAAATTTCCCCTTTTTTATCGTTTTTCGCGTTAAAAGGATTAAAACTCAAAATTTTTTAAAAAAACATTTTCAAGCATTTTAGATCTTGAAACCCTTCAAATAGATCAATATTAATATAAAACGAATAATAAAAATTCGTCGTTTTTTTTTTTCCCAAAACCGATTAAACTCAAAACGTGCTGTTTTGCTTTTAAAAAAACATTTTTCAACATTTTAATTGAAATCGTTCAAATGACGCAATATTAATAAAAAACGAATAATAAAAATTGGTCGTTTTTATGCTGTTTACGCGTTAAAACGCAGATTAAAACTCAAAACGTGCTGTTTTGCTAAAATAAGCATTTTCAAGCATTTTAGGTCGTTGAAACGTTCTAATAGACGCAATATTAATAAAAAGAATAATAAAAATTCGTCGTTTTTATGCTGTTTTACGCGTTAAAACGCAGATTAAACTCAAAACGTGCTGTTTTGCTAAAATAAGCATTTCAACATTTTAGATCGTTGAAATCGTTCAAATAGAAGCAATATTAATTAAAAACGAATAATAAAAAATTACGTCGTTTTATGCTGTTTTACGCGTTAAAACGCAGATTAAAACTCAAAACGTAAGCTGTTTTGCTAAAATAAGCATTTTCAAGCATTTTAGATCGTTGAAATCGTTCAAATAGACGCAATATTAATAAAAACGAATAATAAAAATTCGTCGTTTTTATGCTGTTTTACGCGTTAAAACGCAGATTAAAAGCTCAAAACGTGCTGTTTTGCTAAAATAACATTTTCAAACATTTTAGATCGGAAAACGTTCAAATAGCGCAATATAAGAAAAATTTAAAAAAAACGAATTATAAATTTACGCTTTTATGCTGTTAACTAAACGCTGTTTTGCACAAAAAGCATTTTCAAGCTTGAAATCGTTTAAAGCTTTTAAATAGAACGTTATAATAAAACGAATTTAAAAAAAAAATCTGATTAAAATGCGTTTTCGCGTTAACGCAGTTTAAAGCCAAAACGGCTGTTTGCATAAAATAAATTTCAAGCTTTTTGTTTAAACTTCAAATGAGCAACGTTGAAAATCGTTCAAAAAGCGTTTTATTTAATAAAAACGAATAATAAAAATACGCTTTTTAATGCTGTTTTACGCGTTAAAACGCAGATTAAAACCAAAACGTGCTGTTTTCCTAAAAAAGCATTTTCAAAGCATTTTAGATCGTTTGAAATCCGTTCAATAGAGCAATATTATAAAAACGAATAATAAAAATTCGTCGTTTTTATGCTGTTTTACGCGTTAAAACGCAGATTAAAGCTCAAAACGTGCTATTTGCTAAAATAAGCATTTTCAAGCATTTTAGATCGTTGAAATCGTTCAAATAGAAGAACTAAATGGATAAAACGAATAATAAAAAATTCGTCGTTTTGATGCTGTTTTAACGCGTTAAAACGCAGATTAAAGTCAAAACGTGCTGTTTTGCTAAAATACGCATTTTCAAGCATTTTAGATCGTTGAAATCGTTCAAATAGAAGCAATATGAATAAAAACGAATAATAAAAATTTCGTCGTTTTTATGCTGTTTTACGCGTTAAAACGCAGATTAAAAGCTCAAGACGTGCTGTTTTGCTAAAATAAGCATTTTCAAGCATTTTAGATCGTTGAAATCGTTCAAATAGAAGAAATATTAATAAAAACGAATAATAAAAATTCGTCGTTTTATGCTGTTTAACGCGTTAAAACGCAGATTAAAGCTCAAAACGTGCTGTTTTGCTAAACTACGCATTTTCAAGCATTTTAGATCGTTGAAATCGTTCAAATAGACGCAATATTAATAATAAACGAATAATAAAAATTCGTCGTTTTATGCAGTTTTACGCGTTAAAACGCAGATTAAAAGCTCAAAACGTGCTGTTTTGCTAAAATAAGCATTTTCAAGCATTTGAGATCGTTGAAATCGTTCAAATAGAAGCAATATTAATAAAAACGAATAATAAAAATTCGTCGTTTTTATGCTGTTTTACGCGTTAAAACGCAGATTAAAGCCCAAAACGTGCTGTTTTGCTAAAATAAGCATTTTCAAGCATTTTATATCGTTGAAATCGTTCAAATAAAGCAATATTAATAAAAACGAATAATAAAAATTCGTCGTTTTATGCTGTTTTACGCGTTAAAACGCAGATTAAAGCTCAAAACGTGCTATATTGCTAAAATAAGCATTTTCAAGCGTTTTAGATCGTTGAAATCGTTCAAATGAAGAAATTTTAAAAAAACGAATAATAAAATTCGTCGTTTTTATCTTTTTTCGCGATAAAACGCAGATTTAGCTTCAAAACGTGCGCTTTGCCAAAATAAGCATTTTCAAGCATTTTTTTGATCGTTGAAAACGTTCAAATAGACCCAAAATTTAAAAAAAACAATAATAAAAACTTTGTCCTTTTGTTGTCGCGTTAACACGCAGATTAAAGCTCAAAACGTGCTGTTTTGTAAAATAATCATTTTCAAGCATTTTAGATCGTTGAATCGTTCAAATGGGAAACAATATTAATAAAAAAAGAATAATAAAAATTCGCGTTTTATGCTTGTTACGCGTTAAAACGCAGATTAAACTCAAAATGCTTTTTGCTAAAATAAGCATTTTCAAGCATTTTAGATCGTTGAAATCGTTCAAATAGAAGCAATATTAAAAAAACGTAATAAAATTCGTCGTTTTATGCTGTATACGCGTTAAAACGCAGGGTTAAACTCAAAACGTGCTATATTGCTAAAATAAGCATTTCAAGCATTTTAGATCGTTGAAATCGTTTTAATAGACCAATATTAATTAAAAAAAAGGATTTGTCGTTTTTAAATTTTTTTAGCGTTAAACGCAGATTAAAGCTTTAAAACGTGCTGTTTTGCTAAAATAATTTTAAACATTTTAGATCGTTGAAATCGTTCAAATGAAGCATATTTAAAAAAGAAATAAAAATTTGTCGTTTTATTGTTTTACGCGTTAAACGCGTTAAACCCAAAACGTGCTGTTTTGCTAAAAATAGCATTTTCAAGCATTTTTATATCGTTAACGTTCAAATAAGCAAATTAATAAAAAATAAAAAAATTGTCGTTTTTATGCTGTTTTACCCTTAAACGCAGATTAAAGCTCAAAACGTGCTTATATTGCTAAAAAAAATTTTCAACATTTTAATCGTTGAAATCGTTCAAATAGAAAAATGTAAAACGAAAATAAAAATCTTTTGTTTTATGCTGTTTTACGCGTTAAAAAGCAGATTTAAACTCAAAACTCTGTTTTGCTAAGTACTTTAAGCATTTAATGTTAAATCTTCAAATAAGCATTTAAAAACGTTTTTTTGGGGAAATAAAATTTTCAAATTTTAGACGTTAAACTCAAAGGTATTAATAAAAACGAATAATAAAAATTGTCGTTTTATGCTGTTTTTGCGTTTAAAAAGCAATTAAACTCAAAGGCGTTTGCAAAAAAACTACAAGTTTTAGATCGTTGAAATCGTTCAAATAAGCAATTTAATAAAAACGTTAATAAAAAATTGTCGTTTTATGCTGTTTTACGCGTTAAACGCAGATTAAAGCTAAAACGTGCTTTTGCTAAAATAAGCATTTTCAAGCATTTTAGATCGTTGAAATCGTTCAAAGAGCAATATTTAAAAAAAACGAATAATAAAAATTGTCGTTTTTGTGCTGTTTACGCGTTAAAACGCAGAATTTAAAACTCAAACGTGCTGTTTTGCTAAAATAAGCATTTTCAAGCATTTTAGATCGTTGAAATCGTTCAAATAGAAGCAATATTAATAAAAACGAATAATAAAATTTTGTCGTTTTTATGCTGTTTTACGCGTTAACACGCAGATTAAAGCTCAAAACGTGCTGTTTTGCTAAAATAATCATTTTCAAGCATTTTAGATCGTTGAAATCGTTCAAATGAAGCAATATTAATAAAAACGAATAATAAAAATTCGCCGTTTTTGCGTTTTACGCGTTAAAACGCAGATTAAAGTCAAAACGCTGTTTTGCTAAAATAAGCATTTTCAAGCATTTTAGATCGTTGAAATCGTTCAAATAGAAGCAATATTAATAAAAAAGAATAATAAAAAATTCGCGTTTTGATGCTGTTTTACGCGTTAAAACGCAGATTAAAGCTCAAAACGTGCTGTTTTGCTAAAATAAGCATTTTCAAGCATTTTAGATGTTGAAATCGTTCAAATAGACGCAATATTAATAAAAACGAATAATAAAAATTTCGTCGTTTTTATGCTGTTTTACGCGTTAAAACGCAGATTAAAGCTCAAAACGTGCTGTTTTGCTAAAATAAGCATTTTCAAGCATTTTAGATCGTTGAAATCGTTCAAATAGAAGCAATATTAATAAAAACGAATAATAAAAATTCGCGGTTTTATGCTGTTTTCGCGTTAAAACGCAGATTAAAGCTCAAAACGTGCTGTTTTCTAAAATAAGCATTTTCAAGCATTTTAGATCGTTGAAATCGTTCAAATAGACGCAATATTAATAAAAATGAATAATAAAAATTCGTCGTTTTTATGCTGTTTTACGCGTTAAAACGCAGATTAAACTCAAAACGTGCTGTTTTGCTAAAATAAGCATTTTCAAGCATTTTAGATCGTTGAAATCGTTCAAATAGAAGCAATATTAATAAAACGAATAATAAAAAAATTTGTCGTTTTATGCTGTTTTACGCGTTAAAACGCAGATTAAAGCTCAAAACGTGCTGTTTTGCTAAAATAAGCATTTTCAAGCATTTTAGATCGTTGAAATCGTTCAAATAGACGCAATATTAATAAAAACGAATAATAAAAATTTCGTCGATTTTTATGCTGTTTTACGCGTTAAAACGCAGATTAAAGCTCAAAACGTGCTGTTTTGCTAAAATAAGCATTTTCAAGCATTTTAGATCGTTGAAATCGTTCAAATAGAAGCAATATTAATAAAAACGAATAATAAAAATTCGTCGTTTTATGCTGTTTTACGCGTTAAAACGCAGATTAAAGCTCAAAACGGGCTGTTTTGCTAAAATAAGCATTTTCAAGCATTTTAGATCGTTGAAATCGTTCAAATAGAGCAATATTAATAAAAACGAATAATAAAATTTCTCGTTTTTATGTTGTTTTACGCGTTAAAACGCTGATTAAGCTCAAAACGTGCTGTTTTGCTAAAATAAGCATTTTCAAGCATTTTAGATCGTTAGAAATCGTTCAAATAGACGCAATATTAATAAAAACGAATAATAAAAATTCGTCGTTTTTATGCTGTTTTACGCGTTAAAACGCAGATTAAAACTCAAAACGTGCTGTTTTGCTAAAATAAGCATTTTCAAGCATTTTAGATAGTTGAAATCGTTCAAATAGAAGCAATATTAATAAAAACGAATAATAAAAATTTCGTCGTTTTTATGTTGTTTTACGCGTTAAAACGCAGATTAAAGCTCAAAACGTGCTGTTTTGCTAAAATAAGCATTTTCAAGCATTTTAGATCGTTGAAATCGTTCAAATAAGTAAATAATAAAAACGAATAATAAAAAATTTTCGTTTATGCTGTTTTACGCGTTTAAAACGCAGATTAAAGCTAAAAACGGCTGTTTTGCTAAAATAAGCATTTTCAAGCATTTTAGATCGTTGAAATCGTTTAAATAGACGAATATTAATAAAACGAATAATAAATATTTCGTCGATTTTATGTGTTTTAACGCGTTAAAACGCTGATTAAGTAAAATGGGTGTTTTGCTAATAAGCATTTTCCAGATTTAGATCGTTCAAAACGTGTAAATAACATTTTAAAAACTTGATAAAAATCGTCTTAGTGCTTTTAAAACGTAAACCCGATTTAGTTTCGAAACGGCTGTTAAAATAAGATTTTCCAAGATTTTAGATCTGAAATTAAATAGTCGCAAATTTTAATTAAAACGAATAAAAAAATTCGTCGTTTTATGCTGTTTAACGTTTAAATGCAGATTAAAGCTCAAAAGTAGGTTAAAAAATCATTAATTTTGTAAACTAAATTTTCAAATAATTAAATCAAAAAACGAATAATATAAAATGCGATTATAACGTTACCCTTAAAACGCAGATTTACGCTCAAAACGTGATGTTTTGCTCAAAATAAGCTTTTTGCATTTTAGTCGTTGAAATCGTTCAAATAGAAGCAATATTTAAAAAACGAATAATAAAAATTGTCGATTTTACTGTTTTACGCGTTAAAACGCAGATTAAAGCTAAACGTTGTTTTGCTAAAATAAGCATTTTCAGGCATTTTAGATCGTTGAAACGTTCAAATAGACGCAATATTAATAAAACGAATAATAAAATTTGTCGTTTTATGCTGTTTTACGCGTTAAAAAGCAGATTAAAGTCAAACGTGCTGTTTTGCTAAAATAGCATTTGAAGCATTTTAGATCGTTGAAATCGTTCAAATAGAGCAATTAATAAAAAACGAATAATAAAAAAATCGTCGTTTTATGCTTTTTTACGTTAAAAGATTAAAGATAACAAACGTGCTGTTTTGCTAAAATAAGCATTTACATTTAGATCGTTGTTATCGTTCAAATAGACAATATTAATAAAAAACGAATAATAAAAAAATGTGTTTTATTGGTTTTACGGTTTAAAACGCGATTAAACCAAAAGGCTGTTTTGCTTAAGCATTTTCAAGCATTTTAGATCGTTGAAATCGTTCAAATAAACGCAATTTAAAAAAAAAAAAATTAGTCGTTTTATGCTGTTTACGTTAAAACGCTGATTAATGCTCAAAACTGCTTTTCTAAAAAGCATTTTCTGCATTTTAGATAGTTAAATCGTTCAAATAGACGCAATAATAAAAAAAGAATAATAAAAATTCGTCGTTTTAAGCTGTTTTACGCGTTAAAACGCAGATTGCAAATAAACGTGCTTTTTCTAAAATAAGCATTTTCAAGCATTTTTAATAGTGAATCGTTCAAAATAGAAGATATTAATAAAAAACGTAATAAAAAAATTTTTTTTATGTTGTTTACGCTTAAAACGCAGATTTTAAAGCTCAAATGTTGTTTTGCTAAAATAAGCATTTTAACTATTTTAGAAGTTGAAATCGTTATAAGACGATATTAATAAAAACGAAATTAATAAATCGTCGTTATGTTTTTACGCGTTAAAACGCAGATTAAAGCTAAAGGTGTTGTTTGCTAAATAAGATTTTAAGCATTTTAGATCGTTGAAATCGTTCAAATAGAGCAATATTTAAAAACAATAATAAAAATTCGTCGTTTAATGCTTTTAAGTAAAAAGCAGATAAAGCTCAAACTGTTGTTCAAAATAAGATTTCAAATTTTAAATCGCTGTTAAATGTTAAAAATTGAAGCATTTAATTAAACGAATAATAAAAATATCGTATTTATGCTGTATTACGCGTTAAAACGATTAAAGCTAATCTGTTTTGAAAAAATAATTTTCAAACATTTTAGTCGTTAAAATCAAAAAAGCAATTTTAAAAACGATAATAAAATGCGTTTAATGAAGTTTTACGCTAAAAATTGTACATTTTCAAAAGCTGTTTTGCGTTAAAAAAGATTACCAAAAATTTGATCTTGTAAAGCTTTTAAAGATATTAATAAAATAAAATAAAATCGTCTTTAATAACGATTTTACGCTTAAAGCAGATTTAAGCTCAATACGGTTTTTCTAAAATTAAGCTTTTCAAGACGTTTTGTAAATAGCTTTCATTTAAGAAGTTAATCAATTTAATAAAAACGAATAATAAAAAATTAGTGTTTTATGTTTTTACGCGTTAAAACGCAGATTAAAGCTCAAAACGTGCTGTTTTGCTAAAATAAGCATTTTCAGCTTTTAGTGTTGTATCGTTCAAACAATATAGCAATATTAATAAAAAACAAAAATAAAAAATCGTCGTTTTATCGTTTTTAGTTAAAACGCAGATTAAGCTCAAAACGTGCTGTTTTGCTAAAATAAGCATTTTAAGCATTTTAGATCGTTGAAATCGTTCAAATAGAAGCAATATTAATAAAAACGAATAATATAAAATTCGTCGTTTTTATGCTGTTTTACGCGTTAAAACGCAGATTAAAGCTCAAAACGTGCTGTATTGCTAAAATAAGCATTTTCAAGCATTTTAGATCGTTGAAATCGTTCAAATAGCCAATATTAATAAAAACGACTAATAAAAAATTCGTCGTTTTATGCTGTTTCACGTTAAAACGCAGATTAAAAGCTCAAAACGTGCTGTTTTGCTAAAATAAGCATTTTCAAGCATTTTAGATCGTTGAAATCGTTCAAATAGAGAAATATAATAAAAACGAATAATAAAAATTCGTCGTTTTTATGCTGTTTTACGCGTTAAAACGCAGATTTAAAGCTCAAAACGTGCTGTTTTGCAAAATAAGCATTTTCAAGCATTTTAGATCGTTGAAATCGTTCAAATAGACGCAATATTAATAAAAAACGAATAATAAAAACTTGTCGCTTTTATGCTGTTTTACGCGTTAAACAGCAATTAAAAGCTAAAACGGCTGTTTTGCTTAAAATAATGCATTTTCAAGCATTTTAGATCATTGAAATCGTTCAAATGAAGAATATTAATAAAAACGAATAATAAAAAATTCGTCGTTTTATGCTGTTTTAGCGTTAAAACGCAGATTAAAGCTCAAAACGTGCTGTTTTGCTAAAATAAAGCATTTTCAAGCATTTTAGATCGTTGAAATCGTTCAAATAGACGCAAATATAATAAAACGAATAATAAAAACTTTGTCGTTTTGATGCTGTTTTACGCGTTAAAACGCAGAATTAAAACTCAAAAACGTGCTATATGCAAATAAATCATTTTCAAGCATTTTTAGATCGTTGAAATCGTTCAAATAGAAGCAATATTAATAAAAACGACTAATAAAAATTTCGTCGTTTTTATGCTGTTTTACGCGTTAAAACGCAGAATAAACTCAAAACGTGCTGTTTTGCTAAAATAAGCTTTTTAAGCATTTTAATCGTTGAAATCGTTCAAATGGAAGCAATATTTAAAAAAAAACGAATAATAAAAATTGCCGTTTTTATGCTGTTTTACGCGTTAAAACGCGTTAAAAGCTCAAAACGTGCTGTTTTTTTCAAAATAACATTTTCAAGCATTTTTTGATCGTTGAAATCGTTCAAATGAAACTATTAATAAAAAAGAATAATAAAAAAATTTCGTTTTTTTGCTGTTTTTTCGCGTTAAAAGCGAGATTAAAACTCAAAAGGCTTTTTTTGCTAAAATAACATTTTCAAGCAAGATGTTAAATCGTTCAAATGCGTATTTAAAAAAAGAATAATAAAAATTTCGTCGTTTTATGCTGTTTTACGCGTTAAAAAGCAGTTAAAGCTCAAAACTGCTTTTTTTTTAAGCATTTTCAAGCTTTTGATCGTTGAAATCTTCAAATAGAACTATTTAAAAAAAACGAATAAAAAAATTGCGGTTTTATGCTGTTTTTTTTTCGTTAAAAACGCAGATTAAAGCTCAAAACGTGCTGTTTTGCAAAATAAGCATTTTCAAGCATTTTAGATCGTTGAAATCGTTCAAATAGACGCAATATTAATAAAAATGAATAATAAAAATTTCGTCGTTTTATGCTGTTTTACGCGTTAAAACGCAGATTAAAAGCTCAAAACGGCTGTTTTGCTAAAATAAGCATTTTCAAGCATTTTAGATCGTTGAAATCGTTCAAATAGACGCAATATTAATAAAAACGAATAATAAAAATTGTCTTCGTTTTTGCTGTTTTCGCGTTAAAACGCTGATTAAATGCTCAAAACGTGCTGTTTTGCTAAAATAAGCATTTTCAAGCATTTTAGATCGTTAAAATCGTTCAAATAGACGCAATATTAATAAAAACGAATAATAAAAATTCGTCGTTTTTATGCTGTTTTACGCGTTAAAACGCAGATTAAAACTCAAAACGTGCTGTTTTGCTAAAATAATTTAACTCGTTAATCGCTGAAATACCAATAAAACACAATTAATAAAACAATATAAAATTTTCGTATTTATCATGTTTTAGAGTTGAAAACGATAAAGAAAATTTTATAAATAAAATAAAATTCGCAGTTTTAGGCGTTTATCGCTCAAATGAGCAATATTAATAAAACTGATAATAAAAATTCGTCTTTTATGCTGTTTTGCGTTAAAACGCAGATTAAATCAAAATGCTGTTTTGCTAAAATAAACGTTTTAAGCATTTTACGCGTTGAAGAATCGTTCAAATAGACGCAATATTAATAAACGAATAATAAAATTTCGTCGTTTTTGCTGAATTCATTAGGAAACAGTTAAAACAAAACGTGCTGTTTTGCTAAAATAAGCATTTTCAAGCATTTTAGAGATTGAAATCGTCAATGAACAATATTAATAAAACGAATAATAAAAATCGTCTGTTTTTATATGTTTTACGCGTTAAAACGCAGATTAAAGCTAAAACGTGCTTTTTGCTGTTTTAAGCAATTTTCAGATTAAGACTTGAAATCGTTTGAATAGAGCAATATTTAAAACGAATAATAAAATTTACGTCGTTTTAATGCTGTTTTACGCGTTAAAACGCATGATTAAACTCAAAACGTGCTGTTTTCTTTAAAATAAGCATTTTAAGCATTTTAGATCGTTGAAATTGTTAAAAGAGAAGATATTAATTAAACGTAAATAAAATTTCGTCGTATTATGCTGTTTTACGCGTTTAACGCAGTTAAAACTCAAGATTTTATGCTAAAAGTAAGCATTTTTGAAGCATTTTAATTTGAATCAGTTCAAATAGAGCAATATTAATAAAAACGAATAAAAAAATTCGTCGTTTTATGCTGTTTTACGCGTTAAAACGCAGATTAAATCAAAACTGTTTTGCTAAAATAAGCATTTTAAGCATTTTAGATTTGATATCGTTATACGAATATATAACGCAATATTAATAAAAACGAATAATAAATACGTTACGTTTAATGCTGTTTACGCTTAAAACGCGTTTAAATCATAACGTCTGTTTTTAAAGAAAGCATTTTAAAGCATTTTAGATCGTTAAAACGTTCAAAATAGCGAATATTTTAAAACGAATAATAAAAAATTAGTCGTTTTATGCTGTTTACGCGTTAAAACGCAGATTAAAAGCTCAATAGTCGTTGAATTGTTCAAATAGAGCAAATTTTTAAGCATTTTGAATGATTAAATCGTTCTAATGTAGCTAATATTAAAAAACAGATAATAATAAATGCTGTTTTTAAATTGTTTTACGCGTTAAAACGCAGATTAAATCTAAAACGTGCTGTTATTTAAAAAAGCATTTTCAAAGCATTTTTAGATCGTTGATCCGTTAAAGAAGAATAATAAAAAACGAATAATAAAATTTGTCGTTTTTAGTGTTTGAACGCTTAAAAGCGATTAAAATCATAACGTGCTGTTTTCTAAAATAAGCATTTTCAAGCATTTTAGAAGTTGAAATCGTTCAAATAGAACAATATTAATAAAAACGAATAATAAAAATTCGTCGAATTTAATGTTTTACGCGTTAAACGCAGATTAAAGCTCAAAACGTGCTGTTTTGCTAAAATAAAGCATTTTCAAGCATTTTAGACGTTGAAATCGCTAAAATAGAAGCAGTATTAATAAAAACGAATAATAAAAATTCGTCGTTTTTATGCTGTTTTACGCGTTAAAACGCAGATTAAAGCTCAAAACGTGCTGTTTTGCTAAAATAAGCATTTTCAAGCATTTTAGATCGTTGAAACGTTAAATAGACGCAATATTAATAAAAACGAATAATAAATATTTCGTCGTTTTTATGCTTTTTACGCGTTAAAACGCAGATTAAACTCAAAACGTGCTGTTTTGCTAAAATTTGCATTTTCAAGCATTTTAATTGTTGAAATCGTTAAATAGACGCAATATTAATAAAAACGAATAATAAAATTTTCGTCGTTTTAATGCTGTTTTAGCGTTAAAACGCTGAATAAAACTCAAAACGTGCTGTTTTGCTAAAAATAAGCATTTTAAGCATTTTAGATCGTTGAAATCGTTCAGATTAGAAGCAATTAACATAAAACGAATAATAAAAATTGTCGTTTTAATGCTGTTTTACGCGTTAAAACGCAGTTAAACTCAAAAGTGCTGTTTTGCTAAAAATAAGCATTTTCAAGCTTTTAGATGTTGAAATCCCTTAAAAGACGCAATATTAATAAAAACCATTAATAAAAAATTGCAGTTTTATGCTGTTTTACGCGTTAAACGCAATTAAACTCAAAACGTGCTGTTATTAGCTAAAATAAAGCATTTTTCAAGCATTTTAGATCGTTAAAATCGTTCAAATAAAGCAATATTAATAAAACGAATAATAAAAATTGTCGCTTTTAGCGTTTACGCGTTAAAACGCAGATTAAAATCAAAATGCTTTTTGCTAAAATGCATTTTCAAGCATTATAGATCGTTGAAATCATTCAAATAGACGCAATATAAAAAAACAATAATAAATTTGAAATCGTTTTATGCTGTTTTACGCGTTAAAACAGAATAAAGCTCAAAACGTGCTGTTTTGCTTAAAATAGCATTTTCAAGCATTTTTAGATCGTGAAAACGTCAAATGAAGCAATATTAATAAAAACGAATAATCAAAAATCGTCATTTTTAAGCGGTTTACTAAAACGGATTAAAAGCTTCAAAACGTGCTGTTTTGCTAAAATAAGCATTTTCAAGCATTTTAGATGTTAAATCGTTCAAATTAAAGCAATATTAATAAAACGAAAATAAAAATTTCGTCGTTTTTATGCTGTTTTACGCGTTAAAACGCAGATTAAAGCTCAAAACGTGCTGTTTTGCTAAAATAAGCATTTTCAAGCATTTTAGATGTTGAAATCGTTAAAAAGAAGCAATATTAATAAAAACGAATAATAAAAATTCGTCTTTTTATGCTGTTTTACGCGTTAAAACGCAGATTAAAGCTCAAAACGTGCTTTTTGCTAAAATAAGCATTTTCAAGCATTTTAGATCGTGGAAATCGTTCAAATAGACGCAATATTAATAAAAACGAATAATAAAAATTTCGTCGTTTTATGCGTTTTACGCGTTAAAACGCAGAATAAAGCTCAAAACGTGCTGTTTTGCTAAAATAAGCATTTTCAAGCATTTTAGATGTTGAAATCGTTCAAATAGACGAATATTAATAAAAACGAATAATAAAAATTTTCGTTTTTTAGCTGTTTACGCTTAAAACGCTGATTAAGCTCAAAACTCAAGTTTTCTAAAATAAGCATTTTCAAGCATTTTAGTCGTTTAAATCGTTAAATAGACGATATTAATAAAAACGAGATAATAAAAATCGTTTTTTTATAGCATGTAATTTTAGCGTTAAAAAGATTAAAACTAACAAGAATGCTGTTTTTGCTAAAATTAGCTTTTAAAAGACATTTAAATCGTTGAATCGTTAAAATAGAGTTCAATATTTAATAAAAGAATATAAAAATTTCGTCTTTTTATGCTGTTACGCGTTAAAATCGCATTTAAAGCTGAAAACGCTGTTATTGCATAAAATAAAAGCATTTTTCAAGCATTTTAGATCGTTGAAATCGTTTAAATGAAATTAATAAAAATAATAAAAATTAAAGTCTTTTATGCGTTTTACGCGTTAAAACGCAGATTAAAGCTCAAAACGTGCTGTTTTGCTAAAAATTTAAGCATTTTAACATATTTTAAGTTCGTTTAAATAGATTAAATAAATCAATTATAGATTAAAATAAAACGTTAAAATTTACTTGTTATTGCTGTTTTCGTTAAAATTTTAATGTAAATCTCAAAACAATTTATAATATGAAAATTTATTAGCTTTTTCTAAGCATTTTAAGTCGTTGAATCGTTCAAAATAGATAATCAATTAAAATCGTGAAACGTTAATAAAAATTATAACGTATTATAAAATTCTCGTTTTTACGCTGTTAGAAACGCAGATTAAAACTCAAAACGTGCTGTTTTGCTTAAAATAAGCTTTTTAAAGCATTTTAGATACATTTAAATCGTTCAAAATAAAAAGCCATATTAATAAAAAGTAAAAAAATTAAGTCAATTTTTTTTGTTTTAAGCGTTAAAAGCATTAAACTCAAAACGTGCTGTTTAAAAAAGCATTTTCAAGCATTATAAAATCGTTGAATCGTTCAAATAAGCAATATATAAAAACGAATAATAAAAATGCGTTTTAAACTGTTTTACGCTTAAAGTGAAAAGTCAAAAAGCTTTGCAAAAATAAGCATTTTCAAATTTAGATCGTTGAAATCGTTCAAATAGACAATATTAAAAACGTTGCAAAGCATAATAAATAAAATTGCGTTTTTATGACATTTATAAAACGTTAAAAGCTTAAAACTCAAAAGTGCTGTTTTGCTTAAAATAAGCATTTTTCAAAAGCATTTTAAATTATCGTTGAAATCGTTCAAATAGACGCAATATTAATAAAAACGAATAATAAAAAATTTTTTTTGCTGTTTTACGCTTAACGTTAAAACGCAGATTAAATCTCAAAACTTGTTTTGCAAAATAAGCATTTTCAAGCATTTTAGATCGTTAAATCGTTCAAATAAGAAGCAATATAATAAAACGCAATAATAAAATTTCGTCGTTTTATCTTTTACGCGTTTAAAACAATTAAATCAAAAACGTGTGTTTTGAAAATAAGCATTTTAATTTTAGAACGTTGAAATCGTTTAAAAATGATTAATAAAACGAATAATAAAAATTTTCGTTAATATTTTAATGCTTTTTACACGTTAAAACGCAGATTAAAACTCAAAAAACGTTGCTGTTTTGCTTAAATAAAAGCATTTAAAGCATTTTATCATTAGAATTTCAAATTAGAGCAATTAATAAAAGAATATAATAAAAAATTTCGTTCATCTTTTATGGTTAATACGTTAAACTAAACGCATTTAAAACCAAAACGTTTGTTTTCGCTAAAATAAAGCATTTTAACATTTAGATCGTTAAATCGTTCAAATAACAATATTAAAAAAGTAATAAAAATTGTGCTTTTAATAGCTGTTTACGCGTTAAGCAGTAAACTCAAAATGCTGTTTTGCTAAAATAAAGCATTTCAAAGCATTTTAGATCGTTGAAATCGTTAAAACCAATTAAACAAAAGCTTTAAAATAAAAATTTCGCATTTTATGTGTTTACGCGTTAAAACGCAGATTAAAAGCTCAAAACGTGCTGTTTTGCTAAAATAAGATTTTCGCTTAGATCGTTGAAATACGCAAATAGACGCAATATTAATAATATTGATAAAAAATTGTCGTTTTATGCTGTTTTCGTTAAACGCAGATTAAAGCTCAAACGTGCTGTTTGCTAAAAATAAGATTTTCAACAATTTTTAGATCGTTTAAATCGTTCAAAATGAGTAAATTAATAAAAACGATAATAAAAAATTTAATTTTGCGTTTTACGCGTTAAAACGAATTAAAGCTCAAAACGTGCTGTTTGCTAAAATAAGCATTTTCAACATTTTGATCGTTGAAATCGTTTTAAGACGCTAATATTAATAAAAACCAAAATTGAAAATAAGCATTTTAAGCTTTTTAGATGTTAAAACGTTCAAAATAAACGTATATTAATGCAAAAAATAATTTAAAGCATTTTAGTCGTTTAAATCGTTTAACGAAAATATTAAAACGAATAAGTAAAAAATCGTTTTAACTTTTCGCGTTAAAACCAGATTAAAACTCAAAATAGCGTTTTAATAAAAACGAATATAAAATTGTCGTTTTATGCTGTTTTACGCGTTAAAAGCGAATTAAAAGCTCAAAACGTGCTGTTTTGTAACTTAAGCATTTTCAAGCATTTTAGATCGTTGAAATCGTTCAAATAGAAGCATATTAATAAAAACGAATAATAAAAATTCGTTTATATGCTGTTTTACGCGTTAAAACGCAGATTAAAAACTCAAAACTGCTGTTTTTGCTAAAATAAGCATTTTCAAGCATTTGATTGCGTTAAATCGTTCAAATAGAAGCAATATTAATAAAAACGAATAATAAAAATTGTCGATTTTATCTGTTTTACGATTAAAAACGTCGATTAAATCAAACGTGCTGTTTTGCTAAAATAAGCATTTTCAAGCATTTTAGATCGTTTGAAAATCTTCAAATAGAACAATATTAATAAAAACGAATAATAAAAAATCGTCGTTTTATGCTGTTTTACGCGTTAAAACGCAGATAAACTCAAAACGTGCTGTTTTGCTTAAAACTAAGCATTATCAAAGCATTCTAGATCGTTGAAATCGTTCAAATGCAATATTAATAAAAACTAATAATAAAATAAAATTCGTGTTTTATGCTGTTTTACGCGTTAAAACGCAGAATAAAGCTCAAAACGTGCTGTTTTGCTAAAATAAGCATTTTCAAGCATTTTAGATCGTTGAAATCGTTCAAATAGAAGCAATATTAATAAAAACAAATAATAAAAAATTCGTCGTTTTTGTTCTGTTTTAACGCGTTAAAAGCAGATTAACTCAAAACGTGCTGTTTTGCTAAAATAAGCATTTTCAAGCATTTTAGATCGTTGAAATCGTTCAAATAGGCGCAATAATTAAAAACGAATAATAAAAATTCGTCGTTTTATGCTGTTTTACGCGTTAAAACGGAATTAAAGCTCAAAACGTGTTTTTGCTAAAATAAGCATTTTCAAGCATTTTAGATCGTTGAAATCGTTCAAATAGAAGCAATATTAATAAAAACGAATAATAAAAATTCGTCGTTTTTTTGCTGTTTTACGCGTTAAAATGCAGATTAAAGCTCAAAAACGTGCTGTTTTGCTAAAATAAGCATTTTCAAGCATTTTAGACGTTGAAATCGTTCAAATAGGCGCAATATTATTAAAAAATCGAATAATAAAAAATTCGTCGTTTTATTGTTTACGCGTTAAAAAAGCAGATTAAACTCAAAACTGCTGTTTTGCTAAAATAAGCATTTTCAAGCATTTTAGATCGTTGAAATCGTTCAAATAGAAGCAATATTAAAAAACGAATAATAAAAATTCTCGTTATTATGCTGCTTTTACGCGTTAAAACGCAGATTAAAAGCTCAAAACGTGCTGTTTTGCTTAAAATAAACATTTTCAAGAATTTTAGATCGATTTAAATTTCGTTCAAATAGACGCAATATTAATAAAAAACGAATATAAAAAATTTCGTCGTTTTTTATGCTGTTTTACGCGTTAAAACGCTGATTAAAGCTCAAAACGTGCTGTCTTGCTAAAATAACATTTTCAAGCATTTTAGATCGTTGAAATCGTTCAAATAGACGCAATTAATAAAAACGAATAATAAAAATTCGTTTTTTTGCTGTTTTACGCTTTAAAACGCAGATTAAAGCTCAAAACGTGCTGTTTTGCTAAATAAGCATTTTCAAGCATTTTGATCGTGAAATCGTTCAAATAGAAGCAATATTAAAAAACGAATAATAAAAATTTTGCGTTTTTATGCTGTTTTACGCGTTAAAACGCAGATTAAAGCTCAAAACGTGCTGTTTTCCTAAAATAAGCATTTTCAAGCATTTTAGATCGTTGAAATCGTTTTAAAATAGCTAAAATTATAAAACGAATAATAAAAATTCGTCATTTTTTATGCTGTTTTACACGTTAAACGCAGATTAAAGCTCAAAACGTGCTGTTTTGCTAAAATAAGCATTTTCAAGCATTTTAGATCGTTGAAATCGTTCAAATAGAAGCAATATTAATAAAAACGAATAATAAAAAAATTGTCGCTTTTATGCTGTTTTACGCGTTAAAACGCAGATTAAAACTCAAAACGTGCTGTTTTGCTAAAATAAGCATTTTCAAGCATTCTAGATCGTTGAAATCGTTCAAATAGACGCAATATTAATAAAAACGAATAATAAAAAATTCGTCGTTTTATGCTGTTTTACGCGTTAAAACGGAGATTACAGCTCAAAACGTGCTGTTTTGCTAAAATAAGCATTTTCAAGCATTTTAGATCGTTGAAATCGTTCAAATAGAAGCAATATTAATAAAAACGAATAATAAAAAATTCGTCGTTTTATAGCTGTTTTACGCGTTAAAACGCAGATTAAAGCTCAAAACGTGCTGTTTTGCTAAAATAAGCATTTTCAAGCATTTTAGATCGTTGAAATCGTTCAAATAGACGCAATATTAATATAAAACCAATAATAAAAATTCGTCGTTTTTATGCTGTTTTACGCTTTAAAACGCAGATTAAAGCTCAAAACGTGCTGTTTTGCTAAAATAAGCATTTTCAAGCATTTTAGATCGTTGAAATCGTTCAAATAGAAGCAATATTAATAAAAACGAATAATAAAATTTCGTCGTTTTATGCTGTTTTACGCGTTAAAACGCAGATTAAAGCTCAAAACGTGCTGTTTTGCTAAAATAAGCATTTTCAAGCATTTTAGATCGTTGAAATCGTTAAATAGAAGCAATATTAATAAAAACGAATAATAAAAATTCGTCATTTTATGCTGTTTTACCGTTAAAACGCAGATTAAAGCTCAAAACGTGCTGTTTTGCTAAAATAAGCATTTTCAAGCATTTTAGATCGTTGAAATCGTTCAAATAGACGCAATATTAATAAAAACGAATAATAAAAATTTCGTCGTTTTATGCTGTTTTACGCGTTACATTGCAGAATAAAGCTCAAAACCTGCTGTTTTGCTAAAATAAGCATTTTCAAGCATTTTAGATCGTTGAAATCGTTCAAATAGAAGCAATATTAATAAAAACGAATAATAAAAATTCGTCGCTTTTATGCTGTTTTACGCGATAAAACGCAGATTAAAGCTCAAAACGTGCTGTTTTGCTAAAATAAGCATTTTCAAGCATTTTAGATCGTTGAAATCGTTCAAATAGAAGCATATTAATAAAAACGAATAATAAATTCGTCGTTTTATGCTGTTTTACGCGTTAAAACGCGATTAAAGCTCAAAACGTGCTGTTTTGCTAAAATAAGCATTTCAAGCATTTTAGATCGTTGAAATCGTTCAAATAAAGCAATATTAATAAAAACGAATAATAAAAAATTCGTCGTTTTTATGCTGTTTTACGCGTTAAAACGCAGATTAAAGCTCAAAACGTGCTGTTTTGCTAAAATAAACATTTTCAAGCATTTTAGATCGTTGAAATCGTTAAAATAGAAGCAATATTAAAAAAACGAATAATAAAAATTCGTCGTTTTATGCTGTTTTACGCGTTAAAACGCAGATTAAAGCTCAAAACGTGCTGTTTTGCTAAAATAAGCATTTTCAAGCATTTTAGATCGTTGAAATCGTTCAAATAGAAGCAATATTAATAAAAACAATAATAAAAATTCGTCGTTTTATGCTGTTTACGCGTTAAAACGCAGAATAAAGCTCAAAACGTGTGTTTTGCTAAAATAAACATTTTCAAGAATTTTAGATCGTTGAAATCGTTCAAATAGACGCACAAAAATAAAAACGAATAATAAAAATTTTGTCGTTTTATGCTGTTTTACGCGTTAAAACGCAGAATAAAGCTTCAAAACGTGCTGTTTTGCTAAAATAAGCATTTTCAAGCATTTTAGATCGTTGAAATCGTTCAAATAGACGCAATATTAATAAAAACGAATAATAAAAATTCGTCGTTTTATGCTGTTTTACGCGTTAAAACGCAGATTAAAGCTCAAAACGTGCTGTTTTGCTAAAATAAGCATTTTCAAGCATTTAGATCGTTGAAATCGTTCAAATAGACGCAATATTAATAAAAACGAATAATAAAAATTCGTGTTTTATGCTGTTTTACGCGTTAAAACGGAGATTACAGCTCAAAACGTGCTGTTTTGCTAAAATAAGCATTTTCAAGCATTTTGATCGTTGAAACCCTTCAAATTGGCAATATTAATAAAAAACCCAATAATAAAAATTTTTTCCCTTTTTTTGCTGGGTTTTTCGCGTTAAAAGCAGATTTAAAGCTCAAAAAGTGCTGTTTTGCTAAAAAAAGAGGAAAACAAATTTTTTATCGTTGGGAAAACGTTAAAAAAAGGCAAAAATTAATAAAAAAAGAGTAATAAAAAAAAAAACGTCATTTTTATGTTTTTTTACCCCGTTTAAAAAGCGATTTAAAAGGGCCCCGGGGCGTGCTTTTTTTTAAAAAAAGCATTTTTAAGAAATTTTGATCGTTGAAACCCTTCAAAAGACGCAAAAATTTAAAAAACGAATAATAAAAAATTTTGTCGTTTTTTTGCTGTTTTTCGCGTTAAAACGCAGAATAAAACTCAAAAAAGTGCTGTTTTGCTAAAATAAGATTTTCAAACATTTTAGGGAAAGTTGAAATCGTTCCCAAAAGAAGCCACATTAATAAAACAAATAAAAAAATTCTCCCTTTTTATGGGTGTTTTACGCGTTAAAAAGAGATTAAAAACTCCAAAAAGTGCTGTTTTTCTAAAATAAGCATTTTCAAGCATTTTAGATCGCTGAAATCGTTCAAATAGGTGCAATTTTTAATAAAAAAAGTTTTTTCCCTTTTTTTGTTGTTTTTCGCGTTAAAAAGCAGATTAAAAACTCAAAAAGTGCCGTTTTGCTTAAAAAAAGCATTTTCAAGCATTTTAGATCGTTGAAATCGTTCAAATACAAGGGGAAAATTTAAAAAAAACAAAAAAAAAATTCCTCCCTTTTTGCTGTTTTACGGTTAAAAAAGCAGAATAAAGCTCAAAAAGTTGGGTTTTTCTAAAAAAAAACATTTTCAAAGAATTTTAGATCGTTGGGAAACGTTCAAATAGACGGGAATAAAAAAAAAAACGAATAATAAAAATTTTGTCGTTTTTTTGGTTTTACGCGTTAAAAAAGCAGAAAAAAGCTCAAAACGGCTGTTTTTGCCAAAAAAAGCATTTTCGCATTTTTGATCGGGAAAACTCTTTTAAATAGACGGGAATATTAATAAAAAAAAGAATAATAAAAATTTTGTCGTTTTTATGCTGTTTTTCGCGTTAAAAAAGAGATTAAAGCTCAAAACGTGCTGTTTTGCTTTAAAAAAAGCATTTTTTAAGCATTCTAGATCGTTGGGAAAACGTTTAAAGACGAATTTAAAAAAACGAATAATAAAAAATTTTGTCGTTTTATGCTGTTTTACGCGTTAAAAAGGAGGGTTACAGCTCAAAAAACGTGCTGTTTTTCTAAAATAAGCTTTTTAAGCATTTTTTGATCGTTGAACTGTTCCAATAGAAGCAAATTAATAAAAAAAGAATAATAAAAAATTTTGTCGTTTTATGCTGTTTTTCGCGTTAAAACCCCAGATTAAAAACTCAAAAAGGGTGTTTTGCTAAAATAAAGCCCCAAAGTTAGATCGTTAAAATCGTTCAAATAGAGAATATTAATAAAAAAAAAGAATAATAAAAAATTTGTCGTTTTTTTGCTGTTTACGCGTTAAAACGCGGGGTTAAAGTTTTAAAAAAAGTGTTGTTTTAATTTTTAAAAAAAGCATTTTCGCATTTTAGATCGTTGAAATCATTCAATTTGGGCGCAATAAAAATAAAAACGAATAAAAAAAAATTTCCCAAGTTTTATGCTGTTTTTCGCGTTAAAAAGCAGAAAAAAGCCCCAAACGGGTGTTTTGCTAAAATAACATTTTCAAGCATTTTTGATCGTTTAAATTGTTCAAATAGACGCAAAATTTAAAAAAAACGAATAATAAAAAAATTTTGTCGTTTTATGTTTTTTTACGCGTTAAAACGAGAATAAAACTCAAAAAGTGCTGTTTTGCTAAAATACGCATTTTCAAGCATTTTAGATCGTTGAAATCGTTCAAATAGAACAATATTAATAAAAACAAAAAACGCAATATTAATAAAAAAAATAATAAAATTTCGTCGTTTTATGTTTTTTTACGCGTTAAAAACCAGATTAAAGCTCAAAAAGTGCTGTTTTGTTAAAATAACATTTGCGCATTTTATATCGTTGAAATGGTTAAAATAGAAGAATATTAATAAAACGGTAAAAAAATTGTCATTTTATTTTTTTACGCTTAAAACGCAGATTAAAGCTCAAGACGGGTGTTTTGCTAAAATAAGCATTTTCAAGCATTTTAGATCGTTGAAATCGTTCAAATAGACGCAAATTAATAAAAAAGAATAATAAAAATTTCTCCCTTTTATTGTTTTACCCTTAAAACGGAAAAAGCTCAAAAAGTGCTGTTTTGCTAAAAAAAGATTTTCGCATTATAGATCGTGAAATCGTTCAAATAGAGGCAATATTAATAAAAAAAAATAATAAAAAAACTGTTTTATGTGTTTTACGCGTTAACATGGGTTAAAGCTCAAAACGTGTGTTTTGCTAAAATAAGCATTTTCAAGCATTTTAGATCGTTTTAAATCGTTCAAATAGACGCAATATTAATAAAAACAATAATAAAAATTGTCGTTTTTATGTGTTTTACGCGTTAAAAAGCAGATTAAAGCTCAAAAAGGCTGTTTTGTTTTTAAAAAAGCATTTTCAAAATTTTAGATCGTGAAATCGTTCAAATAGCGCAAATTAATAAAAAAGAAAAAAATTTCGTCGTTTTTTTTGCTGTTTTTACGCGTTAAAACGCTGATTAAACTCAAAAAGTGCTGTTTTGCTTTTAAAAAAAGCATTTTTAAGCATTTTAGATCGTTTAAATCGTTCAAATAGACGCAAATTAATAAAACGAATAATAAAAATTTGTCGTTTTATGCTGTTTTACGCTTTTAAAAAACAGATTAAAGCTCGGTGCTGTTTTCGGCATTTTCGCATTTTGATCGTTGAAATCGTTCAAATAGAAGCAATATTAATAAAAAAGAATAAAAAAAAGTCGTTTTTTTGCTGTTTTACGCTTTTTAAAAAGCAGATTAAAAACTCAAAAGGGCTGTTTTTTCTAAGATAAGCATTTTCAACATTTTAGATCGTTTAAATCGTTCAAATAAAGCAAAATTAATAAAAAAAAAGAATAATAAAAATTTTTGCCCTTTTTTTGTGTTTTACCCTTAAAAAAGCAGATTAAAGCTCAAAACGTGCTGTTTTTTTCTAAAATAAGCATTTTCAAGCATTTTAGATCGTTGAAATCGTTTAAATAAAGCAAATATTTAAAAAAAAATAATAAAAATTCGTCATTTTATGCTGTTTTTCGCGTTAAAACGCAGATTAAAGCTCAAAAAGGGTGTTTTTCTAAAATAAGCATTTTAAAAATTTTGATCGTTTAAACGTTCAAAAAACGCAAAATTTAAAAAAACCAAAAAAAATTTCGTCGTTTTATGCTGTTTTTTCGCGTTACAACGCAGAATAAAACCCAAAAACCGCTGTTTTTAAAAAAAAGATTTTAAGCATTTTGATCGTTGAAATCGTTCAAATAGAAGAATATTAATAAAAACGAATAATAAAAATTGTCGTTTTATGTGTTTTCGAAAAAAGCAAATTTTCCCCAAAAGGCTGTTTTTGCTAAAAAAAGCATTTTTTGCATTTTAGATTGTTTATAAGTTTAAAAGACGCAATTAAAAAAACGAATAATAAAAATTCGTCGTTTTTAGCGTTTTACGCGTTAAAAAGCAGATTAAACCCCCAAAACGTTCTGTTTTTTTCTAAAATAAGCATTTTCAAGCATTTTAACGTTTAAATCGTTCTAGACGCAATATTAAAAAACGAATAATAAAAATTTTGTCGTTTTTTTTGCTGTTTTACCCCTTAAAACGCAGATTAAAGCCAAAAAGGGTGTTTTTCTAAAATAAGATTTTCAAGCATTTTAGATCGTTGAAATCGTTCAAATAGACCTAAAAATAAAAAAACGAATAATAAAAATTTCGTCGTTTTTTTTGCTGTTTTACGCGTTAAAAAGCAGAATAAACTCAAAACGGGTTTTTTTTGCTAAAATAAGCATTTTCGCATTTTTGATCGTGAAATCGTTCAAATAGACGCAATATTAGTATAAAACGAATAAAAAAATTTTGTCGTTTTATGTGTTTTTCGCGTTAAAACGCAGATTAAAACTCAAAAAGCGCGTTTTGCTAAAAAAACATTTTCAAGCAGTTTAGTTCGTTGAAACGCAAAAGGCGCAAATTAATAAAAAAGAATAAAAAAAAATCGCCCAAAGGGTTTTTCGCGTTAAAAAGCAGATTAAAGCTCAAAAAGTGCTGTTTTGCTAAAATAAGCATTTTCAAGCATTTTAGATCGTTGAAATCGTTCAAATAGAAGCAATATTAATGAAAAACGAATAATAAAAATTCGTCGTTTTATGCTGTTTTACGCGTTAAAACGCAGATTAAAGCTCAAAACGTGCTGGTTTTGCTAAAATAAGCATTTTCAAGCATTTTAGATCGTTGAAATCGTTCAAATAGACGCAATATTAATAAAAAACGAATAATAAAAATTCGTCGTTTTATGCTGTTTTACGCGTTAAAACGCAGATTAAAGCTCAAAACGTGCTGTTTTGCTAAAATAAGCATTTTCAAGCATTTTTAGATCGTTGAAATCGTTCAAATAGAAGCTAATATTAATAAAAACGAATAATAAAAATTCGTCGTTTTTATGCTGTTTTACGCGTTAAAACGCAGATTAAAGCTCAAAACGTGCTGTTTTGCTAAAATAAACATTTTCAAGCATTTTAGATCGTTGAAATCGTTCAAATAGAGCAATATTAATAAAAAACGAATAATAAAAATTCGTCGTTTTTATGCTGTTTTACGCGTTAAAACGCAGATTAAAGCTCAAAACGTGCTGTTTTGCTAAAATAAGCATTTTCAAGCATTTTAGATCGTTGAAATCGTTCAAATAGACGCAATATTAATAAAAACGAATAATAAAAATTTCGCCGTTTTTATGCTTGTTTTACGCGTTAAAACGCAGATTAAAGCTCAAAACGTGCTGTTTTGCTAAAATAAGCATTTTCAAGCATTTTAGATCGTTAAAATCGTTCAAATAGAAGCAATATTAATAAAAACGAATAATAAAAATTCGTCGTTTTTATGCTGTTTTACGCGTTAAAACGCAGATTAAAGCTCAAAACGTGCTGTTTTGCTAAAATAAGCATTTTCAAGCATTTTAGATCGTTGAAATCGTTCAAATAGACGCAATATTAATAAAAACGAATAATAAAAATGTGTCGTTTTATGCTGTTTTACGCGTTAAAACGCAGAATAAAGCTCAAAAGTGCTGTTTTGCTAAAATAAGCAGTTTCAAGCATTTTAGATCGTTGAAATCGTTCAAATAGAAGCAATATTAATAAAAACGAATAATAAAAATTCGTAGTTTTATGTTGTTTTACGCGTTAAAACGCAGATTACAGCTCAAAACGTGCTGTTTTGCTAAAATAAACATTTTCAAGCATTTTAGATCGTTGAAATCGTTCAAATAGACGCAATATTAATAAAACGAATAATAAAAATTTCGTCAGTTTTATGTGTTTTACGCGTTAAAACGCAGATTAAAGCTCAAACGTGCTGTTTTGCTAAAATAATAATTTTCAAGCATTTTAGATCGTTGAAATCGTTCAAATAGAAGCAATATTAATAAAAACGAATAATAAAAATTTGTCGTTTTTATGCTGTTTTACGCGTTAAAACGCAGATTAAAGCTCAAAAGTGCTGTTTTGCTAAAATAAGCAGTTTCTAAGCATTTTAGATCGTTGAAATCGTTCAAATAGAAGCAATATTAATAAAAACGAATAATAAAAATTCGTCGTTTTTGCTGTTTTACGCGTTAAAACGCAGATTACAGCTCAAAACGTGCTGTTTTGCTAAAATAAACATTTTCAAGCATTTTAGATCGTTGAAATCGTTCAAATAGACGCAATATTAATAAAAACGAATAATAAAAATTTCGTCGTTTTATGCTGTTTTACGCGTTAAAACGCAGATTAAAGCTCAAAACGTGCTGTTTTGCTAAAATAAGCATTTTCAAGCATTTTAGATCGTTGAAATCGTTCAAATAGAAGCAATATTAATAAAAACGAATAATAAAAATTCGTCGTTTTATGCTGTTTTACGCGTTAAAACGCAGATTAAAGCTCAAAACGTGCTGTTTTGCTAAAATAAGCATTTTGAAGCATTTTAGATAGTTGAAATCGTTCAAATAGACGCAATAAAAATAAAAACGAATAACAAAAAATTTCGTCGTTTTATGCTGTTTTACGCGTTAAAACGCAGAATAAAGCTCAAAACGTGCTGTTTTGCTAAAATAAGCATTTTCAAGCATTTTAGATCGTTGAAATCGTTCAAATAGACGCAATATTAATAAAAACGAATAATAAAAATTTCGTCGTTTTTTTGCTGTTTTACGCGTTAAAACGCAGATTAAAGCTCAAAACGTGCTGTTTTGCTAAATAAGCATTTTCAAGCATTTTAGATCGTTGAAATCGTTCAAATAGACGCAATATTAATAAAAACGAATAATAAAAATTCGTCGTTTTATGTGTTTTACGCGTTAAAACGCGATTACAGCTCAAAACGTGCTATTTTGCTAAAATAAGCATTTTCAAGCATTTTAGATCGTTGAAATCGTTCAAATAGACGCAATATTAATAAAAACGAATAATAAAATTCGTCGTTTTTATGTTGTTTTACGCGTTAAAACGCAGATTAAAGCACAAAAAGTGCTGTTTTGCTAAAATAAGCATTTTCAAGCATTTTAGATAGTTGAAATCGTTTAAATAGAAGCAATATTAATAAAAACGAATAATAAAAAATTCGTCATTTTATGCTGTTTTACGCGTTAAAACGCAGATTAAAAGCCTCAAAACGTGCTGTTTTGCTAAAATAAGCAGTTTCAAGCATTTTAGATCGTGAAATCGTTCAAATAGACGCAATATTAATAAAAACGAATAATAAAAATTTCGTCGTTTTTATGCTGTTTTACGCGTTAAAACGCAGAATATAGCTCAAAACGTGCTGTTTTGCTAAAATAAGCATTTTCAAGCATTTTAGATCGTTGAAATCGTTCAAATAGAAAACAATATAATAAAACGAATAAAAAATTCGTCGTTTTATGCTGTTTTACGCGTTAAAACGCAGATTACAGCTCAAAACGTGCTGTTTTGCTAAAATAAACATTTTCAAGCATTTTAGATCGTTGAAATCGTTCAAATAGACGCAATATTAATAAAACCGAATAATAAAAATTTCGTCGTTTTATGCTGCTTTACGCGTTAAAACGCAGATTAAAGCTCAAAACGTGCTGTTTTGCTAAAATAATCATTTTCAAGCATTTTAGATCGTTGAAATCGTTCAAATAGAAGCAATATTAATAAAAACGAATAATAAAAATCTGTCGTTTTTATGCTGTTTTACGCGTTAAAACGCAGATTAAAGCTCAAAAGTGCTGTTTTGCTAAAATAAAATTTTTTGGGATTTTTAAACGTTGAAATCGTTCTAGGCAATATTAATAAAAAAAATTTAAAAATTTTTTTTTTGCTTTTTTAAAAACCCCCGTTAAAAACCCTCGTTTTTAAAATAAAATTTCAAATTTTGATCGTTGAAATCGTTCAAAGCGCAATATTTAAAAAAAACGAATAATAAAAATTCGTCGTTTTATGCTGTTTTTTCGCGTTTAAAAAGCAGATTACAGCTCAAAAAGTGCTATTTTGCTAAAATAAGCATTTTTAAGCATTTTTCGGGAAAACGCAAAGCCAAATTAAAAAAACGAAAAAAAAAATTTCGTCGTTTTTTTTGCTGTTTTTCGCGTTAAAAAGCAGATTAAAGGAAAAAAAGTGCGTTTGCTAAAAAAATTTTCGCTTTTAATGTTGAAACGTTTAAAAAAGCAATATTAATAAAAAAAGAATAATAAAATTGTCATTTTATGCTGTTTTACGCGTTAAAACGCGGGGAAACTCAAACGTGCTGTTTTGCTAAAATAATCATTTTCGCATTTTGATCGTTGAAATTTCAAATAGGGCAATATTTAAAAACAATAATAAAAAAATTTGTCGTTTTTTTGCTGTTTTTCGCGTTAAAAAAGCAGATTAAACTCAAAACTTGTTTTTTCTAAAATAATCATTTTCAAGCATTTTGGGTTTTGAAATCTTCAAAAAAAAGCAAATTTAAAAAAAAAAATAAAAAAATTTGTCGTTTTATGTGTTTTACGCGTTAAAACGCAGATTAAACCGTGCTGTTTTTCTAAAAAAACGTTTCAAAAAGATCGTTAAACGTTCAAAAAAAAAGCAATAAAAAAAAACGAATAATAAAAAAATTTGTCGTTTTTTGCTGTTTTTCGCGTTAAAAAGCGAAAAACACTCAAAACGTGCTGTTTTCTAAAATATACATTTTCGCATTTTTGATCGTTGAAATCGTTCAAATAGACCAATATTTAAAAAAAAACGAATAATAAAAAATTTGTCGTTTTATGTGTTTTACGCGTTAAAAAGAGATTAAAGCTCAAAACGGGTGTTTTTCAAAAAAGCATTTTTGCATTTTTTCGTTGAAATCGTTCAAATAGGAAAAATTAATAAAACAATTAAAAAGCTTTTTTTGCTGTTTTACGCGTTTAAAAAGCAGATTCTCCCAAAAAAGGGGTTTTGCTAAAAAAACATTTTTAAAATTTTTTTGATCGTGGGAAAACGTTCAAAAAGAAAATTTAAAAAAAACAATAATAAAACTCATTTTTTTGATGTTTTACGCGTTCCGATTGCTCAAAAGTCTGTTTTGTTAAAATAAGGTTTCAAGCATTTTAGGAAATTTTGGGTTTTAAAAAAAAAAAACTT
>NW_027045820.1:0-48666 GCF_025399875.1 Dalotia coriaria
ACGTTTAGATAAAAACGTTTAAAATAAAGCTTTTTAGCTTTAAAATTTTAAATTTTAAAAGGCATTTTTTAAAACGATTAAATTGTGTTTTATTTGAATAAAACGCAATTAAAAATCAACGTTGTTTTGCTAAAAAAGCATTTTCAAGCATTTTAGATCGTTGAAATCGTTCAAACAAAGCAATTTGTAAAAACGAATAAAAAATTTTGTTTATTACGCGTTAAAACGCAGATTAAAAGCTCAAAACGTGCTGTTTTGCTAAAATAAGCATTTTCAAGCATTTTAGATCGTTGAAATCGTTCAAATAGACGTAAATATTAATAAAAACGAATAATAAAAAATTCGTCGTTTTATGCTGTTTTACGCGTTAAACGCAGTTAAAACTCAAAACGTGCTGTTTTGCTAAAATAAGCATTTTCAAGCATTTTAGATCGTTAAAGTTCAAATAGAAGCAATATGAATAAAACGAATAATAAAAATTTGTCGTTTTTATGCTGTTTTACGCGTTAAAACGCAGATTAAAGCTCAAAACGTGCTGTTTTGCTAAAATAAGCATTTTCAAGCATTTTAGACCGTTGAAATCGTTCAAATAGACGCAATATTAATAAAAACGAATAATAAAAATTTCGTCGTTTTATGCTGTTTTACGCTTAAAACGCAGATTAAAGCTCAAAAGTGCTGTTTTGCTAAAATAAGCATTTTCAAGCATTTTTAATCGTTGAAATCGTTCAAATAGAAGCAATATTAATAAAAACGAATAATTAAATTCGTCGTTTTATGCTGTTTTACGCGTTAAAACGCAGATTAAAGCTCAAAACGTGCTGTTTTGCTAAAATAAGCATTTTCAGCATTTTAGATCGTTGAAATCGTTTAAATAGAAGCAATATTAATAAAAACGAATAATAAAAATTTCGTCGTTTTATGCTGTTTTACGCGTTAAAACGCAGATTAAAGCTCAAACGTGCTGTTTTGCTAAAATAAGCATTTTCAAGCATTTGATCGTTGAAATCGTTCAAATAGACAATATTAATAAAAACGAATAATAAAAAATTCGTCGTTTTTATGCTGTTTTACGCGTTAAAACGCAGATTAAAGCTCAAAACGTGCGTTTTGCAAAATAAGCATTTTCAAAGCATTTTAGATCGTTGAAATCGTTCAAATAGACGCAATATTAATAAAAGAACGAATAATAAAAATTTCGTCGTTTTTATGCTGTTTTACGCGTTAAAACGCAGATTAAAAGCTCAAAACGTGTGTTTTGCTAAAATAAGCATTTTCAAGCATTTTAGATCGTTGAAATCGTTCAAATAGACGCAATATTAATAAAAACAGAATAATAAAAATTCGTCGTTTTATGCTGTTTTACGCGTTAAAAACGCTGATTAAAAGCTCAAAACGTGCTGTTTTTGCTAAAATAAGCATTTTCAAGCATTTTAGATCGTGAAATCGTTCAAATAGAAGTAATATGAATAAAAACGAATAATAAAATTTGTCGTTTTATGCTGTTTTACGCGTTAAAACGCGATTAAAAGCTCAAAACGTGCTGTTTTGCTTAAAATAAGCATTTTCAAGCATTTTAGATCGTTGAAATCGTTTTAAATAGACGCAAATTAATAAAACGAATAATAAAATTTACGTTTTATGATGTTTTACGCGTTAAACGCGATTAAAAGCTCAAAACGTGCTGTTTTGCTAAAATTAGCATTTTCAAGCATTTTAGATCGTTGAAATCGTTCAAATAGAGCAATATTAATAAAACGAATAATAAAATTTGTCGTTTTATGCTGTTTTACGCGTTAAAACGCAGATTAAAGCTCAAAACGTGCTGTTTTGCTAAAATAAGCATTTTCAAGCATTTTAGATCGTTGAAATCGTTCAAATAGAAGCAAATATTAATAAAAACGAATAATAAAAAATTCGTCGTTTTATGCTGTTTTACGTTAAACGCAGTATCAAAAGCTCAAAACGTGCTGTTTTGCTAAAAATACATTTTCAAGCATTTTAGATCGTTGAAATCGTTTTAAATAGACGCAAATATTAATAAAAACGAATAACAAAATTTCGTCGTTTTTATACTGTTTTACACCGTTAAAACGCAGAATAAAAGCTCAAAACGTGCTGTTTTGCTAAAATAAAGCATTTCTCGCAAGCATTTTAGATCGTTGAAATCGTTCAAATAGACGCAATATTAATAAAAACGAAATGTAATAAAATTTCGTCGTTTTTTATGTTGTTTTACACGTTAAAACGCAGTATCAAAAGCTCAAAAACGTAAAAGCTGGTTTTGCTAAAATAAGCATCATAAGCATTTTAGATCAAGTTGAAATCGTTCAAATAGACGCAAATATTAATAAAACGAATAATAAAAATTTTCTGTCGATTTTATGCTGTTTTACACGTTAAAACGTGCAGAATAAAAGCTCAAACGTGCCGTTTTGCTAAAATAAGCAATTTCAAGCATTTTAGATCGTTGAAATCGTTCAAATAGGACGCAATATTAATAAAAACGAATAATAAAATTTCGTCGTTTTTATGCTGTTTTACGCTGCTAAAATCTGGTGATTAAAGCTCAAAACGTGCTGTTTTGCTAAAATAAGCATTTTCAAGATTTTAGATCGTTGAAATCGTTCAACAGACGCAATATTAATAAAAACGAATAATAAAATTCTCGTCGTTTTTATGTTGTTTTACACGTTAAAACGTGAATAAAGTTCAAAACGTGCTGTTTTGCTAAAAATAAGCATTTTCGCTATTTTAGATCGTTGAAATCGTTCAAATAGACTCAATATTAATAAAAACGAATAATAAAAATTCCCTTCGTCGTTTCTATGCGCTGTTTTACGCTGCTAAAACGCTGATTAAAAGCCTCAAAACGTGCTGTTTTGCTAAAATTAGCATTTTCAAGCATTTGTGATCGTTGAAATCGTTCAAATGACGCAATATTAATAAAACGAATAATAAAATTTGTCGAGCCTTATATTGTTTTACGCGTTGAAACGCAGATTAAAGCTCAAACGTGCTGTTTTGCTAAATAAGCATTTTCAAGCATTTTAGATCGTTGAAATCGTTCAACAGAAGCAATATTATCAAAAACGAATAATAAAAATTCGTCGTTTTATGTTGTTTTACGCGTTAAACGCAGATTAAAAGCTCAAAACGTGCTGTTTTGCTAAAATAAGCATTTTCAAGCATTTTAGATCGTTGAAATCGTTCAAATAGAAGAATATTAATAAAAACGAATAATAAAAAATTTTGTCGTTTTTATGCTGTTTTACGCGTTAAACGTAGATTAAAGCACAAAACGTGCTGTTTTGCTAAAATAAGCATTTTCAAGCATTTTAGACCGCTGAAATCGTTCAAATAGACGCAATATTAATAAAAACGAATAATAAAAATTTTCTTTTGTCGTTTTATGCTGTTTTACGCGACGAACGCAGATTAAAGCTCAAAACGTGCTGTTTTGCTAAAATAAGCATTTTCAAGCATTTGTGACTGTTAAACGTTCAAATAGAAGCTTAAATATTAATAAAAACGAATAATAAAAATTCGTCGTTTTATGCTGTTTTACGTTAAAAACGCAGATTAAAGCTCAAAACGTGCTGTTTTGCTAAAATAAGCATTTCGGAGTGATTTTGTGATCAAGTTGAAATCACCGTTTAAATAGAAGCAATATTAATAAAAAAACGAATAATAAAAAATTTCGTCGTTTTATGCTGTTTTACGCGTTAAACCCAGATTAAAGCCCAAAACGTGCTGTTTTGCTAAACTAAGCATTTTCAAGCATTTTTAGATCGTTGAAATCGTTCAAATAGACGCACAATATTAATAAAAAACGAATAATAAAAATGTCGTTTTTATGCTGCTTTACGTTAAAACGCAGATTAAAGCTCAAAACGTGCTGTTTTGCTAAAATAAGCATTTTCAAGCATTTTAGATCGTTGAAATCGTTCGCTAAATAGACGCAATATTAATAAAGAAAACGAATAATGTGTACTTCGTCGCTTTTACGCTGGCGCCACGCGTTAAAACGTAAGCTGATTAAAGCTCAAACGTGATGTTTTACAAAATAAGCATTTTCAAGACGGCGTCGTTGAAATCGTTCAAATAGACGCAATATTAATAAAACGAATAATAAAAAATTCGTCGTTTTATAAGCGTTTTACGCGTTAAACGCTGATTAAAGCCTCAAAACGTGCCGTTTTGCTAAAATAAGCATTTTCAAGCATTTTAGACCGTTGAAATCGTTCAAATAGAAGCAATATGAATAAAAACGAATAATAAAAATTTGTCGTTTTATGCTGTTTTACGCGTTAAAACGCAGATTAAAAGCTCAAAAACGTGCTGTTTTGCTAAAATAAGCATTTTCAAGCATTTTGTAGGATCGTTGAAATCGTTTAAATAGAAGAAATATTAATAAAAAACGAATAATAAAAAATTCCCGTCGTTTTTATGCTGTTTTACGCGTTAAAACGCAGATTAAAGCTCAAAACGCTGTTTTGCCACGCCATTTTAGATCGCTGAAATCGTTCAACAGACGCGCAATATTAATAAAAACGAATAATAAAAAATTTCTGCCGCGTTTGTATGCTGTTTTACGCGTTAAAAACGTGCAGAATAAAAGCCTCAAAACGCGCTGTTTTGCCAAAATAGCATTTCAAGCATTTTTGTGATTGTTGAAATCGTTCAAATAGAAGCTAACATTAATAAAACGAATAATAAAAATTCGTCGTTTTATGTTGTTTTACGCGTTAAACGCAGATTAAAAGTCAAAAACGTAAGCTGTTTTGCTAAAATAAGCATTTTCAAGCATTTTAGATCGTTGAAATCGTTCAAATAGACGCAATATTAATAAAAACGAATAATAAAATTTCGTCATTTTATGTTGTTTTACGTTAAAACGCGGCGATTAAAAGCCTTCAAAACGCTGTTTTGCTGCTAAAATAAGCATTTTCAAGCATTTTAGATCGTTGAAACTGTTCCAAATAGACGCAATATTAATAAAACGAATAATTGCACTTTCGTCGTTTTATGCTGTTTTACGCGTTAAAAACGCAGAATAAAGCTCTTCAAACGTGCTGTTTTGCTAAAATTGCATTTTCAAGCATTTTAGATCGCTGGAAATCGTTCAAATAGGAAGTTAAATATTAATAAAAACGAATAATAAAAATTCGTCGCTTTGCTGTTTTACGCGTTAAAAACGCAGATTAAAGCTCAAACGTGCTGTTTTGCTAAAATAAGCATTTTCAAGCATTTTGTGATCGCTGGAAATCGTTCAAATAGACGTTAAATACATTAAAAAACGAATAGTAAAAATTCGTCGTTTTATGCTGTTTTACGCGTTAAAACGCAGATTAAAGCTCAAAACGTGCTGTTTTGCTAAAATAAGCATTTTCAAGCATTTTAGATCGTTGAAAATCGTTCAAATAGAAGCACATTAATAAAAACGAATAATGCACTGGCCGTTTTTATGCTGTTTTACGCGTTAAAACGCAGTGATTAAAGCTCAAAACGTGCTGTTTTGCTAAAATACATTTTCAAGCATTTTAGATCGCTGAAATCGTTCAACAGACGCAATATTAATAAAACGAATAATGTACCTTCGTCGTTTTGCCGTTTTACGCGTTAAAACGCTGGAGATTGCTCAAAAACGTGATGTTTGCTAAAATAAGCATTTTCGCCATTTTAGATCGTTGAAATCGTTCAAATAGACGCATTATTAATAAAAACGAATAATGTACCTGTCGTTTTTATGCTGCTCTTACGCGTTAAAACGCAGATTAAAGCTCGTACGTGCTGTTTTGCTAAAAATAAGTATTTTCAAGCATTTTTTAGATCGTTGAAATCGTTCAAATAGAAGCTACATGAATAAAAAACGAATAATAAAAAATTCCCTGCCGTTTTATGCTGTTATACGCGTTAAACGCAGATTGGCTCAAACGTGCTGTTTTGCTAAAAATAAGCATTTTCAAGCATTTTAGATCGTTGAAATCGTTCAGAAGTACAATATTAATAAAAACGAATAATGCGTAAATTCGTCGTTTTATGCTGTTACACGCGCTAAAAAACGCAGATTAAAGCCTTCAAACGTGCTGTTTTGCTAAAAATAAGTACTTTCAAGCATTTTGTGATCGTTGAATCGTTCAAATAGAATGCAATATTAATAAAAAAACGAATAACAAAAATTTCGCTGCTTTTTATGCTGTTTTACGCGTTAAAATGCTGGATTAAAGCTCACAAAACGTATACCTTGCTAAAATAAGCATTTTCAAGCATTTTAGATCGTTGAAATCGTTCAAATAGACGCAATATTAATAAAAAAACGAATAATAAAAATTCGTCGTTTTATAAGCTGTTTTTACGCGTTAAAAACGCAGATTAAAGCTCAAAACGTAGCTGTTTTGCTAAAATAAGCATTTTCAAGCATTTTAGATCGTTGAAATCAACTAAATAGAAGCATTATGAATAAAAACGAATAATAAAAATTTGTCGTTTTTATGTTGTTTACGCGTTAAAATCGCAGATTAAAAGTTCAAAACGCTGTTTGCTAAATACATTTTCTGGCATTTTAGATCGTTGAAATCGTTCAAATAGACGCAATATTAATAAAAACGAATAATAAAAATTTCTGTCATTTTATGTTGTTTTACGCGTTAAAACGCAGATTAAAGCTCAAAACGTATGTTTTGCTAAAATAAGTATTTTCAAGCATTTTAGATCGTTGAAATCGTTCAAATAGACGCAATATTAATAAAACGAATAATAAAATTTGTCGTTTTATGTTGTTTTACGTTAAAACGCAGAATAAAGCTCAAACGTGCTGTTTTATTAAAATAAGCATTTTCAAGCATTTTAGATCGTTGAAATCGTTCAAATAGAAATAACATTAATAAAAAACGAATAATAAAAATCTCGTCGTTTTATGCTGTTTTACGCGTTAAAACGTATCAAAGCTCAAAACGTGCCGTTTTGCTAAAATAAGCATTTTCGCCATTTTAGATCGTTGAAATCGTTCAAATAGACGCAATATTAATAAAAAACGAATAATAATAAAAATTTCGTCGTTTTATGCTGTTTTACGCGTTAAACGCTGATTAAAGCTCAAAACGTGATGTTTTGCTAAAATAAGCATTTCAAGCATTTTAGATCGTTGGAAACCGTTCAAATAAAGACGTGCGCAATATTAATAAAAACGAATAATAAAAAATTCGTCGTTTTATGCTGTTTTACGCGTTAAAAACGCGCAGATTAAAGCTCAAACGCGCTGTTTTGCTAAAATAAGCATTTTCAAGCATTTTAGATCGCCGAAATCGTTCAAATATGGTGCCAAATATGAATAAAAACGAATAATAAAAATTCCCGTCGTTTTATGCTGTTATACGCGTTAAAACGCAGATTAAAGCCTCAAAACGTGCTGTTTGCTAAAATAAGCATTTTCGCCATTTCCAGATCGTTGAAACCGTCTCATAGAAGCAATATTAATAAAACGAATAATGTACCTGTCGTTTTATGCTGCTTTCATACGCGTTAAAACGCAGATTAAAGCTTTCCTCAAAAACGTGCTGTTTTTGCTAAAATGCTATCTTTCAAGCATTTTAGATCGCTGAAATCGTTCAACAGACGCAATATTAATAAAAACGAATAATGTGTACCCTGTCGTTTTTATGCTGTTTTACGCGTTGCAAAACGCTGATTAAAGCTCTGCAAAACGTGATGTTTTTGCTAAAATAAGCATTTTCAAAGCATTTTAGACGTTGAAATCAACTAAATAGACGTACATTAATAAAAAAAAAAACGAATAATAAAAAAATTCGCCGTTTTATGCTGTTTTACGCGTTAAAACGCAGATTAAAAGCTCAAAAACGTGCTGCTGTTTTGCTGCTAAAATAAGCATTTTCAAGCATTTTAGATCGTTGAACCGTTCAAATAGGACGCAATATTAATAAAAAACGAATAATAAAAATTACTATTTTTATGCTGTTTTACGCGTTAAAAACTCAGATTAAAGCTCAAAACGCGCTGTTTTGCTGTGTCAAGTATTTTCAAGCATTTTAGATCGCTGAAATCGTTCAAATAGACGGAATATTAATAAAAACGAATAATAAAAATTTCGTCGTTTTATGTTGGTTTACGTTAAAACGCGAATAAAAGCTCAAAACGCGCTGTTTTGCTAAAATAAGCATTTTCAAGCATTTTAGATCGTTGAGCGTTCAAATAGAAGTAATATTAATAAAAACGAATAATAAAAATTCGTCGTTTTATGTTTTACGCGTTAAACGCGCAGATTAAAGCTCAAACGTGCTGTTTTGCTAAATAAGTACTTTCGCCATTTTGTGATCGTTGAAATCGTTCAAATAGACGCAATATTAATAAAAAACGAATAGTAAAAAATTCGTCGTTTTATGCTGTTTTACGCGTTAAAACGCAGATTAAAGCTCAAAACGTGCTGCTGTTTTGCTAAAATAAGCATTTTCAAGCATTTTAGATCGTTGAAATCGTTCAAATAGAAGTAATATTAATAAAAAACGAATAATAAAAAATTCGTCGTTTTTATGTTAAGTTTTACGCGTTAAAACGCAGATTAAAGCTCAAAACGTGCTGTTTTGCTAAAATAAGCATTTTTCAAGCATTTTAGATCGCTGAAATCGTTCAACAGACGCAATATTAATAAAAACGAATAATAAAAATTTCGTCGTTTTATGTTGTTTTACGCGCTAAAAAAACGCTGATTAAAGCTCAAAACGTGATGTTTTGCTAAAATAAGCATTTTCTCGCTACTCTTTTAGATCGCTGAAACCGTTCAACAGACGCAATATTAATAAAAAACGAATAATAAAAATTCGTCGTTTTTATGTTGCTCTTACGCGTTAAAACGCAGATTAAAGCCTCGCAAACGTGCTGTTTTGCTAAATAAAGCATTTTCAAGCATTTTAGATCGTTGAAATCGTTCAAATAGAAGCAATATGAATAAAAAACGAATAATAAAAATTTCTGCCGTTTTATGTTGTTTTACGCGTTAAACGTGCAGATTAAAGCTCAAAACGTGCTGTTTTGCTAAAATAAGCATTTTCAAGCATTTTAGATCGCTGAAATCGTTCAAATAGAAGTTAAATATAATAAAAACGAATACCAATAAAAAATTCGTCGTTTTATGCTGTTTTACGCGTTAAAACGCAGATTAAAGCTCAAAACGTGCTGCTCGCTAAAATAAGCATTTTCGCCATTTTAGATCGCTGAAATCGTTCCGGCGCAGACGCAATATTAATAAAACGAATAATAAAAATTTCGTCGTTTTATGTTGTTTACGCGTTAAAACGCTGACAGCCTTCAAAATCGCGGATGCCTTTTGCTGTACCAAGCATTTTTCTGCGACGCAGGATCGCTGAAATCGTCTGCCAAATAGACGTGCGCAATATTAATAAAAACGAATAATAAAAATTCGTCGTTTTTATGTTGTTTTACGCGTTAAAACGCAGATTAAAAGTTCAAAACGCGCTGTTTGCTAAAATAAGCATTTTCACATTTTAGATCAAGCTGAAATCGTTCAAATAGAAGCACATGAATAAAAACGACAAAAATTTCGTCACTTTTATGATGTTTTTACGCGTTAAAACGCAGATTAAAAGCTCAAACGCGCTGTTTTATGTAAAATAAGCATTTTCAAACATTTTAGATCGCTGAAATCGTTTAAAAAGAAGCACATTAATAAAAAAAAACGAACAATAATAAAAAAAATTGTCGTTTTATGCTGTTTTACGCGTTAAAACGCATTAAAGCTCGCAAAACGTGCTGTTTTGCTAAAAATAAGCATTTTCAAGCATTTAGATCGTTGAAATCGCTCCTAAATAGATCAAATAGACGCAATATTAATAAAAAAACGAATAATAAAAATTTCGTCGTTTTATGTTGTTTTACGCGTTATTAAACGCAGTTTAAAGCTCAAAAACGTGCTGTTTTGCTAAAATAAGCATTTTCAAGCATTTTAGACGTTGAAATCGTTTAAATAGAAGCAATATTAAATAAAAACGAATAATAAAAAATTCGTCATTTTTATGCTGTTTTACGCGTTAAACGCAGATTAAAGCTCAAAACGTGCTGTTTTGCTAAAATAAGCATTTTCAAGCATTATAGATCGTTGAAATCGTTCAAATAGACGCAATATTAATAAAAACGAATAATAAAAATTTCTGTCTGTTTTTATGCTGTTTTACGCGTTAAAACGCGGTGAACAAAGCCTGGCAACGTGCTGTTTTGCTAAAATAAGTATTTTCAAGCATTTTAGATCGTTGAACCGTTCAAATAGAAGCAATATTAATAAAAACGAATAATAAAGTCTGTTGTTTTATGTTGCTCTTATCATGTTAAAACGCAGATTAAAGCTCAAAACGCTGTTTTGCTAAAATAAGCATTTTCAAGCATTTGTAGATCGTTGAAATCGTCTCAAATAGACGCAATATTAATAAAACGAATAATAAAATTTCAATGTTTTTATGTTGTTTTACGCGTTAAAACGCATATTAAAGCTCAAACGCTGTTTTGCTAAAATAAGCATTTTCAAGCACATTTTAGATCGTTGAAATCGTTCATATAGACGCAAATAATATTAATAAAACGAATAATAAAATCGTCATTTTATGTTGTTTTACGCGCTAAAACGCAGATTAAAAGCTCAAAACGCGCTGTTTTGCTAAAATAAGCATTTTCAAGCATTTTAGATCGCTGAAAACGTTCAAAATAGACGCAATATTAATAAAACGAATAATAAAAATTTCGTCGTTTTATGCTGTTTTACGTTAAAACGCAGAATAAAGCTCAAACGTGCTGTTTTGCTAAAATAAGCATTTTCAAGCATTTTAGATCGTTGAAATCGTTCAAATAGAAGCAATATTAATAAAAAACGAATAATAAAAATTCGTCGTTTTATGCTGTTTTACGCGTTAAAACGCAGATTAAAGCTCAAACGTGCTGTTTTGCTGTAAATAAGCATTTTCTGCCACGTAGATCGTTGAAATCGTTCAAATAGACGCAATATTAATAAAAACGAATAATAAAAATTCGTCGTTTTTATGCTGTTTTACGCGTTAAAACGCAGATTAAAGTCTTCAAAACGTGCTGTTTTGCTAAAATAAGCATTTTCAAGCATTTTAGATCGTTGAAATCGTTCAAATAGAAGCAATATTAATAAAAACGAATAATAAAAATTTGTCGTTTTTAGCTGTTTTACGCGTTAAACGCGAATAAAGCCTCAAAACGTGCTGTTTTGCTGAAATAAGTATTTTCAAGCATTTTAGATTGTGAAATCGTTCAAATAGAAATATTAATAAAAAACGAATAATAAAAAATTCGTCGTTTTTTTGTGTTTTACGCTTAAAACGCAGATTAAAGCTCAAAAAGTCTGTTTTGCTAAAATAAGCATTTTAAGCATTTAGATCGTTGAAATCGTTCAAATAGACGCAATATTAATAAAAACGAATAATAAAATTCGTCGTTTTTAAGCGTTTTACGCGTTAAAACGCAGAAAAGCTCAAAACGGCTGTTTTGCTAAAATAAGCATTTTCAAGCATTTTAGATCGTTGAATTCGTTCAAATGACGCATATTAATAAAACGAATAGTAAAAATTCGTTGTTTTGCTGTTTTACGCGTTAAAACGCAAATTAAAAACTCAAAACGTGCTGTTTTGCTAAAATAAGCATTTTCAAGCATTTTAGATCGTTGAAATCGTTCAAATAGAAGCAATATTAATAAAAACGAATAATAAAAATGTCGTCGTTTTTATGCTGTTTTACGCGTTAAAACGCAGATTAAAGCTCAAAACGTGCTGTTTTGCTAAAATAAGCATTTTCAAGCATTTTAGATCGTTGAAATCGTTTAACTAGAAGCATTATTAATAAAAACGAATAATAAAAGTTCTCGTCGTTTTATGCTGTTTTACGCGTTAAAACGCAGATTAAACTCAAAACGTGCTGTTTTGCTTAAAATAAGCATTTTCAAGCATTTTAGAGCTTGAAATCGTTCAAATAGAAGCAATATTAATAAAAATCGAATAATAAAAATTCGTCGTTTTATGCTGTTTTACGCGTTAAAACGCAGATTAAAGCTCAAAACGTGCTGTTTTGCTAAAATAAGCATTTTCAAGCATTTTAGAGCGTTGAAATCGTTCAAATAGACGCATATTAATAAAAATCGAATAATAAAAATTTCGTCGTTTTTATGCTGTTTTACGCGTTAAAACGCAGAATAAACTCAAAACGTGCTGTTTTTTAAAATAAGCATTTTCAAGCATTTTAGATCGTTGAAACGTTCAAATAGAAGCAATATTAATAAAAACGAATAATAAAAAATTCGTCGTTTTATGCTGTTTTACGCGTTAAAACGCAGATTAAAGCTCAAAACGTGCTGTTTTTGCTAAAATAGGCATTTTCAAGCATTTTAGATCGTTGAAATCGTTCAAATAGACGCAATATTAATAAAAACGAATAATAAAAATTCGTCGTTTTTATGCTGTTTTACGCGTTAAAACGCGATTAAAGCTCAAAACGTGCTGTTTTTGCTAAAATAAGCATTTTCAAGCATTTTAGATCGTTGAAACCGTTCAAATAGAAGCAATATTAATAAAAGCGAATAATAAAAATTCGTCGTTTTTATGCTGTTTTACGCGTTAAAACGCAGATTAAAACTCAAACGTGCTGTTTTGCTTAAAATAAGCATTTTCAATCATTTTAGATCGTTCAAATAGACGCAATATTAATAAAAACTAATAATAAAAATTCGTCGTTTTATGCTGTTTTACGCGTTAAAACGCAGATTAAAGCTCAAAACGTGCTGTTTTGCTAAAATAAGCATTTTCAAGCATTTTAGATCGTTGAAATCGTTCAAATAGAAGCAATATTTAATAAAAACGAATAAAAAAATTTCGTCGTTTTATGGTTTTACGCGTTAAAACGCAGATTAAAAACTCAAAAAAGTGCTGTTTTGCTAAAAATAAAACATTTTCAAGCATTTTAGATCGTTGGGAAAACGTTTAAATAGAAGCAGTATTAATAAAACGAATAATAAAAAAATTTTTCATTTTTATGCTGTTTTACGCGTTAAAAACGCAGATTAAAAAACTCAAAAAAGTGCTGTGTTGCTAAAATAAGCATTTTCAAGCATTTTTTGATCGTTGAAATCGTTCAAATGGACGCAAAAATTAATAAAAAAAGAATAAAAAATTTCGTCGTTTTATGCTGTTTTACGCGTTAAAAACGCGGGGAAAAAAAGCTCAAAAAGTGCTGTTTTGCTAAAAAAAAGCATTTTTAAGCATTTTTGGGTCGTTTAAACCCTTCAAATAGGCGCAATATTAATAAAAAAAGGATAATAAAAAAATTTGTCGTTTTTTTGCTGTTTTACGCGGTTTAAAAAGCAGATTAAAGCTCAAAACGTGCTGTTTTGGTTAAAAAAAAGCATTTTTGCCCTTTTAGGGTCGTTGAAATCGTTCAAATAAAACTAAATAAAAAAAAAACGAATAATAAAAAATTTCGCCCTTTTATTTTTTTCGCGTTAAAAAGCAGATTAAAGCTCAAAAAAGTGCTGTTTTGCTAAAAAACATTTTCAAGCATTTTGATCGTTTAAAAACGTTCAAATAGAAGCAATATTAATATAAAAAGAATAATAAAAAAATTTGTCGTTTTATGCTGTTTTACGCGTTAAAACGCGATTAAAGCTCAAAAACCCCCTGTTTTGCTAAAAATAAAACATTTTTTAAGCATTTTAGATCCCTTGAAATCGTTCAAATAGACGCAAATTAGTAAAAAAACGGTAATAAAAATTTTTGTCGTTTTATTTTTTTTACGCGTTAAAACGCAGAATAAAGCTCAAAACGTGCTGTTTTGCTTTAAGCATTTTTAAGCATTTTAGATCGTTTAAATCGTTCAAATAGAAAATATGAATAAAAAAAGAATAATAAAAAAATTTTTCGTTTTTAATTTTGCTTTAAAAAGCAGAATAAAAACTCAAAAAGGGTTTTGCCAAAATAAAACATTTTTAAGCATTTTAGATTGTTTAAATCGTTCAAATAGAAGCCTTTTAAAAAAAAACGAATAATAAAAAATTCGTCGTTTTATGCTGTTTTTCCCTTAAAACGAGGGTTAAAAACTCAAAAAAGTGCTGGGTTTTTCTTAAAAAAAGCATTTTTGATTTTAGAGCGTTGAAATCGTTCAAATAGACGCAATATTAATAAAAAAACGAATAATAAAAATTTCGTCGTTTTTTTGCTGTTTTTCGCGTTAAAACGCAGATTAAAAACTCAAAACGTGCTGTTTTGCTAAAAAAAAGCATTTTCAAGCATTTTAGAGCTTGGGAAAAAGTTCAAATGACGCAATATTAATAAAAATCGAATAATAAAAAAATTTCCCCTCGTTTTATAATTTTTTTACGCGTTAAAAACGCAGAATAAAAACCTTTAAAACGTGCTTTTTTTTTCTAAAAAAAAGATTTTTTTGCCCTTTTAGATCGTTTAAATCGTTTTAAATAGAAACAAAAATTAATAAAAAAAGAATAACAAAAATTCGTCGTTTTATGCTGGGTTTTTCGCGTTAAAACGCAGATTAAAGCTCAAAACGTGCTTTTTTTTGCTTTAAAAAACATTTTCGCCCTTTTAGATTGTTGGGAAAACGTTTTTAAAAAAAGCAAAAATTAATAAAAAAGGTAATAAAAAAGTCATTTTATGCTGTTTTACGCGTTAAAAAAGCAGATTAAAAACTCAAAACGCGCTGTTTTGCTAAAATAAGCATTTTCAAGCATTTTGATCGTTGAAATCGCCCCAAAAAGAAGCAATATGAATAAAAAAAGAATAATAAAAAATTTTGTCGTTTTTTTGTTTTTTTACGCGTTAAAACGCAGGGTTAAAGCTCAAACGTGCTGTTTTGCTAAAATAAGCATTTTCAAGCATTTTAGATCGTTGGGAAAACGTTTAAAAGGGAAACAGTATTAATAAAAACGAATAATAAAAAAATTTTTCATTTTTTTGCTGTTTTACGCGTTAAAAAAGCAGATTAAAGCTCAAAAAGTGCTGTGTTGCTAAAATAAGCATTTTTAAGCATTTTAGATCGTTGAAATCGTTCAAATGGACGGGAATATTAATAAAAACGAAAATAAAATTTTTGTCGTTTTATGGGTTTTACGCGTTAAAAAAGCAGAATAAAAGCTCAAAACGTGCTGTTTTGCTAAAAAAAGCATTTTCAAGCATTTTAGATCGTTGAAATCGTTCAAATAGGCCAAAAATTAATAAAAAAAGGATAATAAAAAAACCGTCGTTTTTTTGCTGTTTTACGCGTTAAAAAAAGCAGATTAAAAGCTCAAAAGGCTGTTTTGCTAAAAAAAAGCATTTTTAAGCATTTTTTGATCGTTGGGAAAACGTTCAAATAAAACAATATGAATAAAAAACAAAATAAAAAAATTTGCCCTTTTATGCTGTTTTACGCGTTAAAACGCAGATTAAAGCTCAAAACGTGCCGTTTTGGGGTAAAAAAACATTTTCAAGCAAATTTTTGGGTCGTTTAAATCGTTCAACAAAGCAATATTAATATAAAAAAGAATAATAAAAAAATTGTCGTTTTATGTTGTTTTTTCGCGTTAAAAAAGCAGATTAAAGCCCCCAAAACCGGGTGTTTTTCTAAAATAAGCATTTTCAAGCATTTTAGATCGTTGAAAAACGTTCAAATAGACGCAATATTAGTAAAAAAAGAATAAAAAAAATTTCGTCGTTTTATGTTTTTTTTACGCGTTAAAAAAGCAAAAATAAAGCCTTTAAAACGGGGTTTTGCTAAAATAACATTTTCAAGCATTTTAGATCGTTGAAAAGTTCAAATAGAAGTTAATATGAATAAAAAAGAATAATAAAAAAATTTTTCGTTTTTTTGCTGTTTTACGCGTTAAAAAAGCAGAATAAAGCTCAAAAAGGGTTTTTCAAAATAAGCATTTTTAAGCATTTTAGATTGTTGGGAAACGTTCAAATAGAAGTAAATAATAAAAAAAGAATAATAAAAAAATTGTCGTTTTATGGTTTTACGCGTTAAAAAATAGATTAAAACTCAAAAAGTGCTGTTTTGCTAAAATAAGATTTTCAAGCATTTTAGAGCGTTGAAATCGTTCAAATAGACCCCAATATTAATAAAAATCGAATAATAAAAATTTTTCCCGTCGTTTTATGCTGTTTTACGGGGTTAAAAAGCAGATTAAAAACTCAAACGTGCTGTTTTTCTAAAAAAAAGATTTTCAAGCATTTTAGAGCGTTGAAATCGTCTAAATAGACGCAATATTAATAAAAAAACGAATAATAAAAAATTTTTGGCCCTTTTATGCTGTTTTACGCGTTAAAACCCCAGAATAAAGCCCCAAAAAGTGCTGTTTTTCTAAAATAAAACATTTTCCAACATTTTAGATCGTTGAAATCCCCTTCCAAATAAAAATAAAAAAAGAATAATAAAAAATTGTCGTTTTTGTTTTTTTACGCGTTAAAAAAGCAGATTAAAAACCCCAAAACGTGCTGTTTTCTAAAATAGGATTTTTGCCCTTTTAGGGTCGTTGAAAAACGTTCAAAAGACGCAATATTAATAAAAAAAGAATAAAAAAATTCGTCGTTTTTTTGCTGTTTTACGCGTTAAAAAAGGTGATTAAAAAACCCAAAATGCTGTTTTGCTAAAATAAGCATTTTCAAGCATTTTAGATCGCTGAAACCGTTTAAATAAAACAATATTAATAAAAAGGAAAATAAAAATTGTCGTTTTTGCTGTTTTACGCGTTAAAACTTATTTAAAAATTAAAAAGTGCTGTTTTGCTAAAATAAGCATTTTCAATCATTTTAGATCGTTCAAAAGACGAAATTAATAAAAAAAATAATAATAAAAAAAAATTTGTCGTTTTTTTGTTTTTTTACCCTTAAAAACGGGAGATTAAAAACCCCCAAAAAGTGCTGTTTTTAAGGTTAAAAAAAGGATTTTTAAGCATTTTAGATCGGAAATCGTTCAAATAGAAGCAATATGAAAAAAACGGGAAAAATAAAAAATTTCGTCGTTTTTGCCGTTTTTTCGCGTTTAAAAAGCAGATTAAAAACTCAAAAAAGTTGGGTGTTTTGCTAAAAAAAAGCATTTTTTAAGCATTTTTAGATCGTTGAAATCGTTTAAATAGAAGCAGTATTAATAAAAACGAATAATAAAAAATTTTTCATTTTTTTGTTTTTTTAGCTTAAAAAAGCAGATTAAAAGCTCAAAACGTTCGTGTTGCTAAAATAAGCATTTTCGCATTTTAGATCGTTGGGAAAACGTTCAAATGGGCGCAATATTAATAAAAAAAGAATAATAAAAAATTTCCCCCCGTTTTATGTTTTTTTACGCGTTAAAAAGCAGAATAAAAACTCAAACGGGTGTTTTGCTAAAAAAGATTTTTAAGCATTTTGACCCCCGAAATTGTTCCCAAATAGGGGGCAAATTAATAAAAAACGGATAAAAAAAAATTCGTCGTTTTATGCTGTTTTACGCGTTAAAACGCAGATTGGGTCAAAACGTGCTGTTTTGCTAAAATAAACATTTTTAAGCATTTTAGATCGTTGAAATCGTTCAAATAGAAGCAATAAAAAAAAAACGAATAATAAAAAAATTTTGTCGTTTTATTGTTTTTTCGCGTTAAAAAGCAGATTAAAGCTCAAAACCCCTGTTTTGCTAAAATAAATTTTAAACATTTTAGATCGTTGAAACCCTTCAAATAGAAGCAATATTAATATAAAAAAGAATAATAAAAAAAAATTTGTCGTTTTATGCTGTTTTACGCGTTAAAAAAGCAGATTAAAAAACTCAAAAACCCCCTGTTTTCTTTAAAAAAAGCATTTTCAAGCATTTTAAACGTTGGGAAAACGTTTTAAATAGACGCAATATTAGTAAAAACAAAATAAAATTTTTTGCCCCTTTTTGGGGTTTTTTACGCGTTAAAAAAGCAGAATAAAAACCCCAAAACGTGCTGTTTTGCTAAAATAAGCATTTTTGCCATTTTTTGATCGTTTAAATCGCCCCAAAAAGAAGCAAATGAATAAAAAAAGAATAATAAAAATTTGTCGTTTTTTTGCTGTTTTACGCGTTAAAACGCAGAATAAAAATCAAAACGTGCTTTTTTCTAAAATAAGCATTTTCAAGCATTTTAGGGTTGTTGAAATCGTTCAAATAGAAGCAAAAAAAAAAGAATAAAAAAAAAATTTTGTCGTTTTATGTTGGGTTTTCCCCGTTAAAAAAGCAGATTAAAGCTCAAAACGTGCTGTTTTTTCTAAAATAAGATTTTCAAGCATTTTAGAGGTTGGGAAAATTCCTTTAAATAGACGCAAATTAATAAAAATCGAATAATAAAAAATTTTTGTTTTTTTGTTTTTTTACGCGTTAAAAAAGCAGATTAAAAACTCAAAACGTGCTGTTTTGGGTAAAATAAGCATTTTCCAACATTTTAGAGCGTTGAAATCGTTCAAAAAAGACGCAATATTAATAAAAAACGAATAATAAAAATTTTGTCCCCTTTTACGGGTTTTACGCGTTAAAACGCAGAATAAAAACCCCAAAAAGGGTGTTTTTCTAAAAAAAAGCATTTCAAGCATTTTAGATCGTTGAAACCCAAATAGAAAATTTTTAATAAAAAAAGAAAAAAAAAATTCGTGTTTTTTTAAGTTTTTTTACGCGTTAAAACCCGATTAAAAACTCAAAACGTGCTGTTTTGGTTAAAAAAAAGATTTTCAAGCATTTTTTTGATCGTTGAAACCGTTCAAATAAAGGGTAAAAAAATTTAAAAAAAAGCGAATAATTAAAAAAGTCGTTTTTTTGCTGTTTTACGCGTTAAAAACGCAGATTAAAAAATCAAAAAAGTGCTGTTTTTGCTAAAAAAAGCATTTTCAATCATTTTTGACGTTCAAATAGACGCAATATTAATAAAAAACCCAATAATAAAAAAATTTGTCGTTTTATGTTTTTTTACGGTTAAAAAAAGCAGATTAAAAACTCAAAACGTGCTGTTTTGCCAAAAAAGCATTTTCAAGCATTTTTGATCGTTGAAACCCTTCAAAAGAAGCAATAATAAAAAACGGAATAATAAAAATTTTTGTCGTTTTATGTTTTTTTACCCTTAAAAAAGCAGATTAAAAACCCCCCAAAACGTGCTGTTTTGGTTTAAAAAAAGCATTTTCAAGCATTTTAGATTGTTGAAATCGTTTAAATAGAAGCAATATTAATAAAAACGAAAATAAAAATTCGTCATTTTTTTGCTGTTTTACGCGTTAAAACGCAGATTAAAGCTCAAAAAGGGTTTTTGCTAAAATAAGCATTTTCAAGAAGATCGCTGAAATCGTTCAAATAAAGGAAAAATGAATAAAAACGAAAATAAAAAAATTTGCCCTTTTTTTGCTGTTTTACCCCGTTCGCAGATTAAAAACCCCCAAAACGCTGTTTTGCTAAAATAAGCATTTTCAAGCATTTTTAGATCGTTTAAACCCTTTAAATAAAGCGGGATTAATAAAAACGAATAATTAAAAATTTTTCATTTTTTTGTTTTTTTACGCGTTAAAACGCAGATTAAAACTCAAAAAGTGCTGTTTTGCTAAAATAAGCATTTTCAAGCATTTTAGATCGTTGAAATCGTTCAAATAGAAGCAATATGAATAAAAACGAATAATAAAAATTTTCGTCGTTTTATGCTGTTTACGCGTTAAAGGCGCCAGATTAAGAAAGCTCAAAACACGTGCTGTTTTGCTAAAATAACATTTTCAAGCATTTTTTAGATCGTTGAAATCGTTTCCAAAATAGAAGCAATATTAATATAAAACGAATAATAAAATTCGTCGTTTTATGCTGTTTTTACGCGTTAAAACGCAGATTAAAAGCTCAAAACGCTGTTTTGCCGATAAGCATTTTCAAGCATTTTTAGATCGTTGAAATGGTTCAAATAGACGCAATATTAGTAAAAACGAATAATAAAAATTTCGTCGTTTTTTTATGCTGTTTTACCCTAATCAAACGCAGAATAAAGCTCAAAACGTGCTGTTTTGCTAAAATAAGCATTTCAAGCATTTTAGATCGTTGAAATCGTTCAAAATAGAAGCAATATGAATAAAAAACGAATAATAAAATTTGTCGTTTTTATGTATTTTACGCGTTAAAACGCAGAATAAAGCTCAAACGTGCTTTTGCTAAAATAAGCATTTTTCAAGCATTTTAGATTGGTGAAAATCGTTCCAAATAGAAACAATATTAATAAAAACGAATAATAAAAAATTCGTCGTTTTTATGCTGTTTACGCGTTAAAACGCAGATTAAAACTCAAAATGTGCTGTTTTGCTAAAATAAAGCATTTTTAAGCATTTTTAGATCCTTGAAATCGTTCAAATAGACACCAATATTAATAAAAACGAATAATAAAAAAATTCGTCGTTTTTATATGCTGTTTTTACGCGTTAAAACGCAGATTGATACTCAAAACTTGATGCTGTTTTGCTAAAATAAAGCATTTTCAAGCATTTTAGATCGTGAAATCGTTCAAATAGACACCAATAATGACAAAAACAGGCAGCAAAAATTCGTCGTTTTTTGTACTGTTTTACGCGTTAAAACGCGAATTAAAGCTCAAAACATTGCTGTTTTGCTAAAATAAGCATTTCAAGCATTTTAGATCGTTGAAATCGTTCAGAATAGACGCAATATTAATAAAAACGAATGATAAAAGTGCGTTGTTTTAAAGCTTATTTTACGCGTTAAAACGCAGATTAAAGCTCAAAAACGTGCTGTTTTGCTAAAATAAAGCATTTTCAAGCATTTTAGATCGTTGAAATCGTTCCAAATAGAAGCAATATTAATAAAACGAATAATAAAATTCGTCGTTTTTATGCTGTTTTTACGCGCGTTAAAACGCAGATTAAAAGCTCAAAACGTGCTGTTTTTCTAAAATAAGCATTTTCAAGCATTTTTAGATCGTTGAAATCGTTCAAAATAGACGCAATATTAATAAAAACGAATAATAAAATTTCACCGTAGTTTATGCTGTTTACCCGTTAAAACTGATTAAAGCTCAAAAACGTGATGTTTTGCTAAAATAAGCATTTTTAGATCGTTGGGAAATCGTTCAAATAGACGCAATATTAATAAAAACGAATAATAAAAAATTCGTCGTTTTATGCTGTTTTTGAAACGCAGATTAAAGCTCAAAACGTTCTGTTTTTGCTAAAATAAGCATTTTCAAGCATTTTTGAGATCGTTGAAATCGTTCAAATAGAAGCAATATGAATAAAAACGAATAATAAAAATGCGTCGTTTTTATGCTGTTTTTCCACGCGTTAAAACGCAGATTAAAGCTCAAAACGATGCTGTTTTAAAATAAAGCATTTTCCAAGCATTTTAGATCGTTGGAAATCGTTTAACTAGAAGCATTATTAATAAAAACGAATAATAAAAATTCGTCATTTTTATGCTGTTTTACGCGTTAAAGCAGATTAAAACTCAAAACGATGCTGTATTTGCTTTAAAATAAGCATTTTCAAGCATTTTAGATCGTTGAAATCGTTCAAATGGACGCAATATTAATAAAAAGGAATAATAAAAATTTCGTCGTTTTATGCTGTTTACGCGTTAAAACGCAGAATGAAACTCAAAACGTGCTGCTTTTGCTAAAATAAAGCATTTCAAGCATTTTTGAATCGTTGAAATCGTTCAAATAGAAGCAATATTAATAAAAACGAATAAGCAAAAATTCGTCGTTTTTTATGCTTTTTTTTACGCGTTAAAAAGCAGATTAAAAAACGTGCTGTTTTTCTAAAATAAACATTTTCAAGCATTTTTTGATCCCTTTGGGGAAAACGTTTTAAATAGACGCAATATTAATAAAAATCGAATAAAAAAAATTTCTCGTTTTTATGCTGTTTTTTCGCGTTAAAACGTAGATTAAAGCTAAAAACTTCTTTTTTTGCCCCAAAAAAAAGGCATTTTTTAAATTTTAAAATCGTTGAAATACGTTCAAATAAAACGCAATATTAATAAAAAACGAAAGTAAAATTTTGTTTTTGTTTGTTTTTGCGTAAAACGTAGATTAAAGCTAAAAAACGTGCTTTTTTTTTTTTGCTAAAAAAGGCTTTTAAAGCTTTTGAAAACGGTTGAAATCGTTCAAATAGACGCAATATTAAAAAACGAATAAAAAATTTCGTTTTTTTGCCCGATTTTTCGCGTTAAAACGCAGATTAAAGCTCAAAACGTGCTGTTTTTTCTAAAATAAAAACATTTTCAAGCCCTTTTTTTTTAAACGTTGAAATCCCTTCCCAAAAAGAAACTAAGGCCCAAAAAGAATAATAAAAATTCGTCGTTTTTTTGCTGTTTTTACGCGTTAAAACGCAGATTAAAACTCAAAACGTGCTGTTTTTTCTAAAAAAAGCATTTTTTGAAGCATTTTTTAAACGTTCCAAATAGGAGTAATAAAATTTAAAAACGAATAATAAAAAATTTTGTCGGTTTTTTTGCTGTTTACGCGTTAAAACGCAGATTAAAACTCAAAACTTTCTGTTTTGCTAAAATAAAACATTTTTTAAAACATTTTTAAAATCCCTTGAAATCGTTTTAAAAAGAAACAATAAAAAAAACGAATAATAAAAAATTTGTGTTTTTTTGCTGTTTTGGGGTTAAAACGCAGATTAAAATAAAACGGCGGTTTTCTTTTAAAAAAAGCATTTTCAAGCAATTTTTTTGATCGTTGAAATCGTTCAAATAGAAGCAATATTAATAAAAAAGAATAATAAAAATTTTGTCGTTTTTATGCTGTTTTACGCGTTAAAACGCAGATTAAAACTCAAAAACGTGCTGTTTTTGCTAAAATATGCATTTTCAAGCATTTTAGATCGTTGAAATCGTTCAAATAGAAACAATATTAATAAAACGATTAATAAAAATTCGTCGTTTTTATGCTGTTTACGCGTTAAAACGCAGATTAAAGCTCAAAACGATGCTGTTTTTGCTAAAATAAGCATTTTCCAGAAGCATTTTTAGATCGTTGAAATCACGTTCAAATAGACGCAATATTAATAAAAACGAATAATAAAAATTTCGTCGTTTTTTATGCTCTTTTACGCGTTAAAACGCAGATTAAAGCTCAAAACGTGATGTTTTGCTACAAAATAAGCATTTTCAAGCATTTTGAATCGTTGAAATCGTTCAAATAGAAACAATATTAATAAAACGAATAATAAAAGAATTCGTCGTTTTTATGCTGTTTTTACGCGTTAAAACGCAGATTAAAAGCTCAAACGTGCTGTTTTTACTTTAAAATAGCACATTTTCAAGCATTTTTAGATCGTTGAAATCGTTCAAATAGACGCAATGGTGTAATAAAAACGAATAGTAAAAATTTTGTCGTTTTTATGCTGTTTTACGCGTTAAAACGCAGATTAAAAACTCAAAACGTGCTGTTTTTGCTAAAATATGCATTTTCAAGCATTTTAGATCGTTGAGAATAGTTCAAAATAAACAATATTAATAAAAACGATTAATAAAAAATTCGTCGTTTTATGCTCTTTTACGCGTTAAAACGCAGTTAAAACTCAAAACGTGATGTTTTGCTAAAATAACATTTTCAAGCATTTTAGATCGTTGAAATCGTTCAAATAGACGCAATATTAATAAAAACGAATAATAAAATTCGTCGTTTTATGCTGTTTTGCACGCGTTAAAACGCAGATTAAAGCTCAAAACGTGATGTTTTTGCTAAAATAAGCATTTTCAAGCATTTTTAGTCGTTGAAATCGTTCCCGATGAACCTGTATTAATAAAACGAATAATAAAAATTTCGTCGTTTTTTATTCTCTTTTACGCGTTAAAACGCAGATTAAAGCTCAAAACGTGATGTTTTTGCTAAAATAAGCATTTTCAACGACTTAGATCGTTGAAATCGTTCAAATAGACGCAATATTGTAAAACGAATAATAGCAAAAAAATTCGTCGTTTTTTTATGCTGTTTTACGCCAAAACACCAGATTAAAGCTCAAAACGTGCTGTTTTGCTAAAATAATATAAAAGCATTTTCAGGCATTTTAGATCCGTTGAAATCGTTCAAATAGAAGCAATATGAATAAAAACGAATAATAAAAAATTTCGTCGTTTTTATGCTGTTTTTACGCGTTAAAACGCAGATTAAAACTCAAAACGTGCTGTTTTGCTAAAATAAGCACATTTTCAAAGCATTTTAGATCGTTGAAATCGTTTAAATAGAAGCAATATTAATAAAGCGAATAATAAAAAAATTACGTCGCGCATGCTGTTTACGTTAAAACGCAGATTAAAGCTCAAACGTGCTGTTTTGCTAAAATAAGCATTTTCAAGCATTTTTAGATCGTTGAAATCGTTCAAATAGACGCAATATTAATAAAAACGAATAATAAAAATTTCGTCGTTTTTTATTCTCTTTTACGCGTTAAAACGCAGATTAAAACTCAAACGTGATGTTTTGCTAAAATAAGCATTTTCAAGCATTTTTAGATCGTTGAAATCACGTTCAAATAGACGCAATATTAATAAAAACGAATAATAAAAAAATTCGTCGTTTTTATACTTTGTTTTTACGCGTTGAAACGCAGATTAAAAACTCAAACGTGCTGTTTTGCTAAAATAAGCATTTTCAAAGCATTTTAGATCGTTGAAATCACGTTCAAATAGACGCAATATTAATAAAAACAAATTATAAAAATTTCGTCGTTTTTATGCTGTTTTACGCGTTTGTAAACAGAATAAAGCTCAAAAACGTGCTGTTTTGCTAAAATAATAAGCATTTTCAAGCATTTTAGATCGTTAATCGTTCAAAATAGAGGAATATTAATAAAAACGAATAATAAAAATTCGGTCGTTTTATGCTGTTTTACGCAGCTTGCAGATTAAAGCTCAAAAACGTGCTGTTTGCTAAAATAAGCATTTTCCAAGCATTTTTGGATCGTTGAAATCGTTCAAATAGACGCAATATTAATAAAACGAATAATAAAAATTTTTTGTCGTTTTTATGCTGTTTTACGTTAAACGCTGATTAAAGCTCAAAACACGTGCTGTTTTGCTAAAATTAGCATTTTCAAGCATTTTAGATCACGTTGAAATCGTTCAAATGAGCGCAATATTAATAAAAACGAATAATAAAAAATTTGTCGTTTTATTAACGTTTACGCGTTAAAACGCAGATTTAAAACTCAAAACGTGCTGTTTTGCTAAATAAACATTTTCAAGCATTTTTAGATCGTTGAAATCGTTCAAATAGACGCAATAGTAATAAAAACGAATAATAAAAATTTCGTCGTTTTTATGCTGTTTTACGCGTTAAAACGCAGATTAAGAAAACATTGCTGTTTGCTAAAATAAGCATTTTCAAGCACGCTTTAGATCGTTGAAATCACGTTCAAATAGAAGCAATATTAATAAAAAAACGAATAATAAAAATTCGTCGTTTTTATGCTGTTTTACGCGTTAAAACGCAGATTAAAGCTCAAAACGTGCTGTTTTGCTAAAATAAAGCATTTTCAAGCATTTTAGATCTGCGTTAAAATCACGTTTATATACAGAAGCAATATTAATAAGAAGCGAATAATAAAATTCGTCCATTTTATGCTGTTTACGCGCGTTAAAACGCAGATTAAAACTCAAAACATTATGTTTTGCTAAAATAAGCATTTTTCAAGCATTTTAGATCCGTTGAAATCGTTCAAATAGACGCAATATTAATAAAAACGAATAATAAAAATTTCGTCGTTTTTATGCTGTTTTTACGCGTTAAAACCAGAATAAAGCTCAAAACGTGCTGTTTTGCTAAAATAATAAGCATTTTCAAGCATTTTAGATCGTTGAAATCGTTCAAATAGAAGCAATATTAATAAAAAAGCGAATAATAAAAATTCGTCGTTTTATGCTGTTTTATGCGTTAAAGCAGATTAAAGCAAAACGTGCTGTTTTGCTTTAAAATAAAGCATTTTTCAAGCATTTTAGATCGTTGAAAATCACGTTCAAATAAACGCAATATTAATAAAAATGAATAATAAAAATTCGTCGTTTTTATGCTGTTTTACGCGATTAAAACACGCAGATTAAAACTCAAAACGTGCTGTTTTGCTAAAATAAGCATTTTCAAGCATTTTAGATCGTTGAAATCGTTCAAATAGAAGCAATATTAATAAAAACGAATAATAAAAATGCGTCGTTTTTATGCTTTTGTTTTACGCGTTAAAACGCAGATTAAACTTTAAAACGTGCGCTGTTTTTTGCTAAAATAAGCATTTTCAAGCATTTAGATCGTTGAAATCGTTCAAATAAACAATATTAATAAAAACGAATAATAAAAATTTCGTCGTTTTTTATGCTGTTTTACGCGTTAAACGCTGATTAAAACTCAAAAACGTGATGTTTTCCGCTGAATAAAGCATTTTCGAAGCATTTTTATATCGTTGAAATTTGTTCAAATAGACGCAATATTAGCCAAAAACGAATAATAAAAAAATTCCGTCGTTTTATGCTTTTGTTTTTACGCGTTAAAACGCAGATTAAAGCTCAAAACGTGCTGTTTTGCTAAAATAAGCATTTTTCAAGCATTTTAGATCGTTGAAATCGTTCAAGAGACGCAATATTAATAAAAACGAATAATAAAAATTTCGTCGTTTTATGCTGTTTTTACGCGTTAAAACGCAGAATAAAGCTCAAAACATTGCTGTTTGCTAAAATAAGCATTTTCAAACATTTTAAGATCGTTGAAATCGTTCAAATAGAAACAATATTAATAAAAACGAATAATAAAAAATTCGTCGTTTTTTATGCTGTTTACGCGTTAACACGCAGATTAAAAGCTCAAAACGTGCTGTTTTTGCTACAAAATAAGCATTTTCAAGCATTTTAGATCGTTGAAATCGTTCAAATAGACGCAATATTAATAAAAACGAATAATAAAAATTTCGTCGTTTTTACATGCTGTTTTACGCGTTAAAACGCGGATTAAAGCTCAAAACGTGGTGTTTTGCTAAAATAAGCATTTTCTAGCATTTTAGATCGTTGAAATCGTTCAAATAGAAGCAATATTAATAAAAACGAATAATAAAAAATTCGTCGTTTTTATGCTTTTTATGCGTTAAACGCAGATTAAAACTCAAAACGTTTGTTTAACTAAAATAAGCGCATTTTCAAGCATTTTAAGATCGTTGAAATCGTTCAAAATAAACGCAATATTAATAAAAACGAATAATAAAAATTCGTCGTTTTATGCTGTTTGCCGTTAAAACGCAGATTAAGAAACTCAAACGATGCTGTTTGCTAAAATAAGCATTTTCAAGCATTTAGATCGTTGAAATCGTTCAAATAAAACAATATTAATAAAACGAATAATAAAAAATTCGTCGTTTTTTATGCCTGTTTTACCGCGATTAAACACCAGATTAAAACTCAAAACGTGCTGTTTTGCTAAAATAATAAGCATTTCAAGCATTTTTAGATCGTTGAAATCGTTCAAAGACGCAATATTAATAAAAACGAAGATAATAAAAGAAATTTCGTCGTTTTTTATGCTTTGTTTTACGCGTTAAAAGCAGAATAAAGCTCAAAACGTGCTGTTTTGCTAAAATAAGCATTTTCAAGCATTTTAGATCGTTGAAATCGTTCAAATAGAAGCAATATTAATAAAAAACGAATAATAAAAATTCGTCGTTTTTATGCTGTTTGCGTTAACGCGCAGATTAAAACTCAAAACGTGCTGTTTTGCTAAAATAAGCGTGCAAAGCATTTTAGATCGTTGAAATCGTTCAAATAGACGCAATATTAATAAAAACGAATAATAAAAATTTCGTCGTTTTATGCTGTTTTACGCGTTAAAACGCGGATTAAAACTCAAAACGTGATGTTTTTGCTTAAACTAAGCATTTTTCAACATTTTAGATCGCGTTGAAATCGTTCAAATAGGCAATATTAATAAAACGATAATAAAATTCGTCGTTTTTTATGCTGTTTTACGCGTTAAAACGCAGATTAAAACTCAAAACGTGCTGTTTTGCTAAAAAATAAGCATTTTCAAGCATTTTAGATCGTTGAAATCGTTTGATAGAAGCAATAGATAAAACGAATAATAAAAATTTTACGTCGTTTTTTATTTTGTTTTTTAGGCGTTAAAACGCAGATTAAAAAGCACAAAACGTGCTGTTTTGCTAAAATAAGCATTTTCAAGCATTTTAGATCGTTGAAATCGTTCAAATATGGACATAATATTAATAAAAACGAAGATAATAAAAATTTCGTCGTTTTTGTGCTGTTTTGCCGTTAAAACGCAGAATAAAACTCAAAAACGTGCTGTTTAGCAAAATAAGCATTTTCAAAGCATTTTTAGATCGTTGAAATCGTTCAAATAGAAACCTTAATATTAATAAAACGAATAATAAAAAAAATTCATCGTTTTTATGCTGTTTTATACGTTAAAACACAGATTAAAAGCTCAAAACGTGCTGTTTTGCTAAAATAAGCATTTTCAAGCATTTTAGATCGTTGAAATCGTTCAAATAGAAACAATATTAATAAAAACGAATATGCGTCGTTTTTTTATGCCTGTTTACGCGTTAAGAAACACAGATTAAAGCTCAAAACGTGCTGTTTTTGCTAAAATAAAGCATTTTCGGCATTTTAGATCGTTTGAAATCGTTCAAATAGACGCAATATTAACTAAAAACGGAATAATAAAATTTCGTCACGTTTTTATATGACTTTACGCGTTAAAACAGAATAAAACCAAAACGTGCTGTTTTGCTAAAATAAGCATTTTCAAACATTTTAGATCGTTGAAATCGTTTAAATTGAAACAATAATAAAAACGAATAATAATAAAAAAATTCTCGTTTTTATGCTTTCTGTTTTGCGTTAAAACGCAGATTAAAACTCAAAACGTACTGTTTTGCTAAAAGCCAGCAATTTCAGCTTTTTAGATCTCGTTGAAATCGTTCAAATATGAACGCAATATTAATAAAAACGAATAATAAAAATTTCGTCGTTTTTATGCTGTTTTACGCGTTAAAACGCTGATTTAAAGCTCAAAACGTGCTGTTTTGCTTTAAAATTGCTTACATTTTCAAGCATTTCAGATCGTTGAAATCGTTCAAATAAGACGCAGCCAGTAATAAAACGAATAATAAAAAATTTGTCGTTTTATGCTGTTTTTACGCGTTAAAAACGCAGATTAAAGCTCTAAACGTGCTGTTTTGCTAAAATAAGCATTTTCAAGCATTTTTAGATCGTTGAAATCGTTCAAATAAGAAGCAATATTAATAAAAACGAATATAAAAATTTTAAATACGTTTTTATGCTGTTTTACGCGTTAAACGCAGATTAAGCTCAAAACGTGCTGTTTTGCTAAAATAAGCATTTTCAAGCGCGTTTTAGATCGTTGAAATCGTTCAAATAGACGCAATATTAATAAAAACGAATAATAAAATTTCGTCGTTTTTATGCTGTTTTACGCGTTAAAGCAGAATAGCTCAAAACGATGCTGTTTTGCTAAAATAAGCATTTTCAAGCATTTTAGATTGTTGAAATCGTTCAAATAGACGCAATATTAATAAAAACGAATAATAAAAATTCGTCGTTTTTATGCTGTTTTACGCGTTAAAACGCCAGATTAAAACTCAAAACGTGCTGTTTTTGCTAAAATAAGCAATTTCAAACTTTTAGATCGTTGAAATCGTTCAAATAGACGCAATGTGTAAAACGAATAATAAAAATTTCGTCGTTTTATGCTGTTTGCGTTAAAAAACGCTGATTAAAAACTCAAAACGTGCTGTTTTGCTAAAATTAGCATTTTCAAGCAGATCATTGAAATCGTTCAAATAGACGCAATATTAATAAAAGTAAGATATGTAAAAATTTGTCGTTTTATGCCAACGTTAAACGCAGATTAAAATTTCAAAACGTGCTGTTTTGCTTTAAAATAAAGCATTTTCAAGCATTTTAGATCGTTGAAATCGTTCAGAAATAGAAGCAATATTAATAAAAACGAATAATAAAAATTTCGTCGTTTTTTACATGCTGTTTTACCGCGTTAAAACGCAGATTAAACTCAAAACGTGCTGTTTTGCTAAAATAAACATTTTCAAGCATTTTTAGATCGTTGAAATCGTTCAAATAGACGCAATATTAATAAAACGAATAATAAAAATTTCGTCGTTGGCTATGCTGTTTTACGCGTTAAAACGCAGAATAAAGCTCAAAACGTGCTGTTTTTTGCTAAAATAAATTTTCAGTATTTTAGATTGTTAAATCACCGTTAGAATAGACGCAATAGTAATAAAAACGAATAATAAAGAATTTCGTCGTTTTTTATGCTGTTTTACGCGTTAAAACGCAGAATAAAACTCAAAACGATGCTGTTTTTATTAAAATAAGCATTTTCAAAGCATTTTAGATTGTTGAAATCGTTCCGGAAATGAAGCAATATTAATAAAAACAGCGAATAATAAAATTCGTCGTTTTTACGCTGTTTTACGCGTTAAAACGCAGATTAATAAAAGGCTTACTGTTTGCTGAAATAATGCATTTTCAAGCATTTTAGATCGTTGAAATCGTTCAAATAAGACGCAATATTAATAAAACGAATAGTAAAATTCGTCGTTTTATGCTGTTTTACCGCGTTAAACGCAGATTAAAACTCAAAACGTGCTGTTTGCTTTAAAATAAACATTTCAAGCATTTTAGATCGTTGAAATCGTTCAAATAGAAGCAATATTAATAAAAAACAAATAATAAAAAATTCGTCGTTTTTATGCTGTTTTTACGCGTTAAACGCAGATTAAAAGCTCAAAACGTGCTGTTTTGCTAAAATAAGCATTTTCAAGCATTTTAGATCGTTGAAATCGTTCAAAATAGAAGCAATATTAATATAAAACGAATAATAAGAAATTTCGTCGTTTTATGCTGTTTGCGCGTTAAAACGCGCAGATTAAAAACTCAAAACGTGCTGTTTTTTGCTAAAATAAGCATTTTCAGAAAAAGCATTTTTAGATCGTTAAGAAATCATTCAAATAGACGCAATAGTAATAAAAACGAATAATAAAATTTCGTCGTTTTTTATGCTGTTTACGCGTTAAAACGCAGAATAAAAACTCAAAACATTGATACTGTTTTTAAAATAAACATTTTCAAACATTTTAGATCGTTAAAATCACGTTCAAATTAGAAGCAATATTAATAAAAACGGCTAATAAAAATTCGTCGTTTTTTATGCTGTTTACGCGTTAAAACGCAGATTAAAAACTCAAAACGTGCTGTTTTTTTTGCTTTAAAATATAAGCACATTTTCAAGCATTTTAGATCGTTGAAATCGTTCAAATAGACGCAATAATAAAAACGAATAATAAAAATTCGTTTGTTTTATGCTATTTTACTTGTTAAAACATGAATTAAAACTCAAAAGCGATAGCACCATTTTGCTAAAATAAGCATTTTCAAGCATTTTAGATCGTTGAAATCGTTCAAATGGGCACAATATTAATAAAAAACGAATAATAAAAAATTCGTCGTTTTTTATGCTTTGTTTTACGCGTTAAAACGCAGATTAAAAGCTCAAAACATTGCTGTTTTTGCTAAAATAAGCATTTTCGAGCATTTTAGATCGTTGAAATCGTTCAAATAGAAGCAATATTAATAAAACGGAATAATAAAAATTTCGTCCGTTTTTATGCTGTTTTACGCGTTAAAACGCAGATTAAAAACTCAAAACGTGCTGTTTTGCTAAAATAAGCATTTTCAAGCATTTTTGGAATTGTTGAAATCGTTTTAAATAATAGAAGCAATAATAATAAAAAATGAATAATAAAAATTAAATCACATTTTTATGCTTTTATTTTACGCGTAAAACGCAGATTAAAAGGATAAAAACGTTGCTGTTTTGCTAAAATAAGCATTTTTCAAGCATTTAGATCGTTTGAAATGCACGTTTCAAATAGACGCAGTATTAATAAAAAACGAATAATAAAAATTTACGTCGTTTTTATGCTGTTTTACGCGTTAAAACGCAGATTAAAACTCAAAACATTGCTTATTTTTGCTAAAATAAGCATTTTCAAGCATTTTTAGATCGTTGAAATCGTTCAAATAGACGCAATATTAATAAAAACGAATAATAAAAATTTTCGTCGTTTTATTACTTGTTTTGCACGCGTTAAAAACGCTGATTTAAAACTCAAAACGTGATGTTTTGCTAAAATAAGCGCATTTTCAAGCATTTTTTAGATCGTTGAAATCGTTCAAAATAGACGCAATATTAATAAAAACAAATAATAAAAAATTAATTGTTTTATGCTGTTTTACTCGTTAAAACGCAGATTAAAACTCAAAACGTGCTATTTTGCTAAAATAAAGCATTTTCAAGCATTTTAGATCGTTGAAATCGTTCAAATAGAACAATATTAATAAAAAAGGTTAAAATTTCGTCGTTTTAATGCTGTTTTACGCTTAAAACGTGCTGTTAAAGCTAAAACGTGCTGTTTTCAAAAAAGCATTTTCAAGCATTTAGATCGTTGAAATCGTTGCAAATAGAAGCAATATTAATAAAAAGAAATAAACTTCGTCGTTTTATGCTGTTTACGCGTTAAAACTAGCAGATTAAAAAGCTCAAAACGTGCTGTTTTGCTAAAATAATCTTTAAACATTTTAGATCGTTAGAAATCGTTCAAATAGCGCAATATTAATAAAACGAATAATAAAAATTCAAAGTTTTGCTGTTTTCGCGTTAAAAACGCAATTAAAGCTTCAAACGTGCTGTTTCGCTAAAATAAAGCATTTCAAAGCATTTTAGATCGTTGAAATCGTTTTAAATAGAGCTAAATAATAAAAACGAATAATAAAAATCGTCGTTTTATGCTTTTACGCGTTAAAACGCATTAAACTCAAAACGTGTTTTGCTAAAATAAGCATTTTCAAATTTTATGAATGTGAAAACGTTCAAATTTTGCAATATTAATAAAACGAATAATAAAAAATTCGTCGTTTTAGCTGTTTTAGCGTTAAACTAGATTAAACTCAAAAGAGCTTTTTGCTAAAAATAAAGCATTTTCAAGCATTTTAGATCGTTGAAATCGTTCAAATAAAGCAATATTAATAAAAACGAATTAATTTAAATAATTAACTTAATCGTTGAATTAAAATAATAAAAAATTTTGTCGTTTTTTTGCTTTTACGCGTTAAAACGCAGATTAAACTCAAAACGTGCTGTTTTGCAAAATAAGCATTTTCAAGCATTTTAGATCGTTGAAATCGTTAAATAACGTATTAATAAAAGGAAAAATAAAAAAATTTGTCGTTTTATGCTTTTTACGCTTTAAAAAGCAGGTTAAAGCTCAAAACGTGCTGTTTTTCAAAATAACATTTTCAAATTTTAGATCTTGAAATCGTTCAAATAGAAGCAATAAATTTAAAAAAAACGAATAAAAAAATTGTCGTTTTTAGCTTTTTACGCGTTAAAACGCAGATTAAAAAACTCAAAACGTGCTTTTTGCTAAAATAACATTTTCAAGCATTTTAAACGGAAACGTTTAAAAAAAGCAAAAAATAAAAACAATAATAAAAATTTTTTTTATGTTTTTACGCGTTAAAACGCAGATTAAACTCAAACGTGCTGTTTTGCTAAAATAAATTTTCGCATTTTGATCGTGAATTTTGTTTAAATGAACAAAATTTAAAAAAAACGAATAAAAAAAATTCGTCTTTTATGCTTTTTACGGTTAAAACGCAGAAAAAACTCAAAACGTCTGTTTTGCTAAAATAAATTTTCAAGCATTTTTTGATCGTTGAATCGTTCAAATAAGCAATATTAATAAAAACGAATAATAAAAAACTGTTTTATGCTGTTTACGCGTTAAAACGCGGGGTAAAAAAAAACGTGCTGTTTTGCAAATGCATTTTTTAAGCATTTTAGACGTTGAACGTTAAATAAAAATAAATAAAAAAAGAAAATAAAAATTCGTCTTTTTTTTGTTTTTCGCGTTAAAAAAGCAGATTAAAGCTCAAAACGTCTGTTTTGCTAAAATAAGATTTTCAAGCATTTTAGATCGTTGAAATCGTTCAAATAAGCAAATTAATAAAAAAAGAATAATAAAAAATTCGTCGTTTTTATGCTGTTTTCCGGAAAAAGCAGATTTAAAACTAAAACGTGCTGTTTTGCTAAAATTAAAAATTTTCAAGCGTGTTAAATCGTTCAAAAAAGCAATAAAATAAAAAAGAATAATAAAAAAATTTGTGTTTTTATGTGTTTTACCGTTAAAACGCAGATTAAAGCTCAAAAAGTGCTGTTTTTTCTAAAAAAGCATTTTTAACATTTTAGATGTTGAAATCGTTCAAATGGGGCGCAATATTAATAAAAAAAATAATAAAAAAATTTGTCGTTTTATGCGTTTTTCCCTTAAAACGCAGATTAAAGCCAAACGTGCTGTTTTGCAAAATAAACATTTTCAAACATTTTTTGTTTGTTGAAATCGTTCAAATAGACGCAATATTACTAAAAAACGAATAATAAAAATTCGTCATTTTATGCTGTTTTACGCGTTAAAACGCAGATTAAAGCTCAAAACGTGCTGTTTTCTAAAATAAGCATTTTCAAGCATTTTAGATCGTTGAAATCGTTCAAATAGACGCAATATTAATAAAAACGAATAATAAAAAATTTTGTCGTTTTTTTGCTGTTTTACGCGTTAAAAAGCAGAATAAAGCTCAAAACGTGCTGTTTTGGTAAAAAAAAGCATTTTCAAGCATTTTAGATCGTTGAAATCGTTCAAGTAACAATAACAAAAACGAATAAAATCGTCGTTTTATGCTGTTTTACGCCTTAAAACGCAGATTAAAACTAAAACGTGCGTTTTTGCTTAAAATAAGCATTTTCAAGCATTTTAGATCGTTGAAATCGTTCAAATAGACGCAATATTAAAAAAAGAAATTTTAAAAATTTGTCGTTATCTTTACGCTTAAAAAAAAAATAAAAAATTCGTTTCTTAAACCTTTTCAGCTTTTAGATCGTTAAACTTTAAAAAGGGTTTTTTAAAAAATTTAAGCTTTTATGTGTTTTTCGCGTTAAAAACGCAATTTAAAATAAAACGGTATTTTTTAAAATGCCTTTTGCTTTTTTTCCCTTAAACCGTTAAATAAATTTTTTAAAAACAGTTTTAAATTTGTCGTTAAAAGTTTACGCTTAAAACGAAAATAAAAATTTTGGTTTTTTGTTTTTGCTTAAAAAGATTTAAAACTTTAGAGTTGTGTTAAAAAAAAGCAATTTTAAATTTAGAAAAGTTAAATTCGTCTAAGCTTTTAATAAACGAAAATAAAATCTGTCGTTTTTATGCTGTTTTACGCCTTAAAACGCAGATTAAAAGCTCAAAACGTGCTGTTTTGCTAAAATAAGCATTTTCAAGCATTTTAGATCGTTGAAATCGTTCAAATAGACGCAATATTAATAAAAACGAATAATGTACCGTCGTTTTGCTGCTTTTTACGCGTTTAAAACGCAGATTGAAGCTCAAAAACGTGCTGTTTTGCTAAAATAAGCATTTTCAAGCATTTTAGATCGTTGAAATCGTTCAAATAGAAGCAATAATTATAAAAAAAAAACGAATAATAAAAATTCGTCGTTTTTATGCTGTTTGCATGCGTTAAAAACGCAGATTAAAGCTCAAAACGTGCTGTTTTGCTAAAATAAGCATTTTCAAGCATTTTAGATTGTTGAAATCGTTCAAATAGCATAATATTAATAAAAAAACGAATAATAAAAATTTCGTCCTTTTTATGCTGTTTTACGCGTTAAAACGCAGATTAAAGCTCAAAACGTGCTGTTTTGCTAAAATAAGCATTTTCTTAAGCATTTTTAGATCGTTGAAATCGTTCAAATAGAAGCAATATAATAAAAAACGAATAATAAAAAATCGTCTTTATGCTGTTTTACGCGTTAAAACGCAGATTAAAAGCTCAAAACGTGCTGTTTTGCTAAAATAAGCATTTCTCAAGCATTTTAGATCGTTGAAATCGTTCAAATAGACGCAATATTAATAAAAAAACGAATAATAAAAATTTCGTCGTTTTTTATCCCTTGTTTTACGCGTTAAAAACGCTGATTAAAGCTCAAAAACGTGCCGTTTTTGCTATAATAAGCATTTTCAAGCATTTTGTGATCGCTGAAATCGTTCAAATATGACGCACATTAATAAAAACGAATAATAAAAATTCGTCCTTTTATATGCCGTTTTACGCGCTAAAACGCAGATTAAAGCTCAAACGTGCTGTTTTGCAAAAATAAGCGGCTCTTTTCAAGCATTTGATCATCGAAATCGTTCAAATAGAAGCAATATTAATAAAACGAATAATAAAAATTCGTCGTTTTTATGCGTTTTACGCGTTAAACGCAGATTGCCTAACAAACGTGCTGTTTTGCTAAAATAAGCATTTTCTGCCATTTTAGTTCGTTGAACCGTTCAAACAGACGCAATAAAAATAAAACGAATAATAAAATTACGTCGTTTTATGCTGTTTCTGCTGTTAAAACGCATAATAAAGCCTCAAAACGCTGTTTTGCTAAAATAAGTATTTCAAGCATTTTAGATCGTTGAAATCGTTCAAATGAATATTAATAAAAACGAATAATAAAAATTTCGTCGTTTTTATAGCTGTTTTACGCGTTAAAAACCGTAGACGTGCTCAAACGTGCTGTTTTGCTAAAATAAGCATTTTCAAGCATTTTAGATCGTTGAAATCGTTCAAATAGACGCAATAATAATAAAACAATAATGTACCGCCGTTTTATGCTGTTTTTCGCGTTAAAACGCAGATTAAAGCTCAAAACGTGCTGTTTTGCAAAATACATTTTCAAGCATTTTTAGATTGCTGGAAATCGTTCAAATAGAAGCTAAATTACTAAAACGAATAATAAAAATTCGTCATTTTGCGCTGTTTACGCGTTAAAATCGCAGACAAAAGCTCAAAACGTGCTGTTTTGCTAAATAAGCATTTTCAAGCATTTAGATCGTTGAAATCGTTCAAATAGACGCAATATTAATAAAAAACGAATAACAAAAATTCTCGTCGTTTTATGCTGTTTTTACGCGTTAAAACGCAGAATAAAAGCTCAAACGTGCTGTTTTTGCTAAAATAAGCATTTTCAAGCATTTTAGATCGTTGAAAATCGTTCCGCGCAGAAGCACATAACAAAACGAACAATAAAATTCGTCGTTTTTATGCCGTTTTACGCCCTAAAACGCAGATTAAAGCTCAAAATGCGCTGTTTTTGCTAAAATAAGCATTTTCAAGCATTTTAGATCGTTGAAATCGTTCAAATAGACGCAATATTAATAAAAAAAACGAATAATGTACCCGTCGTTTTTATGCTGTTTTACGCGTTAAAACGCAGATTAAAGCTCAAACGTGCTGTTTTGCTAAAATAAGCATTTTCAAGCATTTTAGGATCGTTGAAATCGTTCAACAGGAAGCTAAATAATTATAAAAACGAATAATAAAAAATTCGTCGTTTTATGCTGTTTTACGCGTTAAAACGCAGATTGCTCAAAACGTGCTGTTTGGCTAAAATAAGCATTTTCTGCCATTTTAGATTGTTGAAATCGTTCAAATAGACGCAATATTAATAAAAAACGAATATCAAAAAATTTCGTCCTTTTTTATGCTTCTTACGCGTTAAAACGCAGATTAAAGCTCAAACGTGCTGTTTTGCTAAAATAAGCATTTCTTCAAGCATTTTTAGATCGCCCGAAATCGTTCAAATAGAAGCAATATTAATAAAAAACGAATACAAAAACGTCTTTTATGCTGTTTTACGCGTTAAAACGCAGATTAAGCTCAAAACGCTGTTTTGCTAAATAAGCATTTTCAAGCATTTTAGATCGTTGAAATCGTTCAAATAGACGCACATTAATAAAACGAATAATAAAAATTTCTACCGTTCTTATCCTGTTTTACGGGTTAAAAACGTTGATTAAAAGCTCAAACGTGCTGTTTTGCTAATAAGCATTTTCAAGCATTTTAGATCGTTGAAATTGTTCAACAGACGCACATTAATAAAAACGAATAATAAAATTCGTCCTTTTTATGCTGTTTTACGTTAAAACGCAGATTAAAAGCTCAAAACGTGCTGTTTTGCTAAAATGTTTCAAGCATTTTAGGATCAAGTTGACCGTTCAAATAGACGTGCAATATTAATAAAAACGAATAATAAAATTTCGTCATTTTATGCTGTTTTACGCGTTAAAACGCAGAATAAAGCTCAAACGTGCTGTTTTGCTAAAAATAAGCATTTTCAAGCATTTTAGATCGTTGAAATCGTTCAACAGAAGCAATATTAACAAAAACCAGCTACTGCAATTCGTCGTTTTATGCCGTTTCGCTAAAATCGCAGATTAAGCTCAAAAACGCTGTTTTTGCTAAAATAAGCATTTTCAAGCATTTTAGATCGCTGAAATCGTTCAAATAGACGCAATATTAATAAAAACGAATAATAAAAATTTCGTCATTTTTATGTTGTTTACGCAAGTTAAACGCAGATTAAAGCTCAAAACGTGCTGTTTGCTAAAATACGCGCATTTAGACTGCTGAAATCGTTCAACAGACGCACATTAATAAAACGAATAATAAAATTTCGTCGTTTTTATGCTGTTTTACGCGTTAAAACGGCAGAATAAAGCTCAAAACGTGCTGTTTTGCTAAAATAAGTACTTTCGCATTTTAGACTTCCGTTGAAATCGTTCAAGTAGAAGCAATATTAAATTGCAAAAACGAATAATAAAAATTGTCGTTTTATGCTGGTTTTACGCCTTAAAACGCGTGGATACCAAACGTGCTGTTTGCTAAATAAGCATTTTCAAGCATTTTAGATCGTTGAAATCGTTCAAATAGACGCAATATTAATAAAAACGAATAATAAAAACGTCGTTTTATGCTGTTTTACGCGTTAAAACGCAGATTAAAGCTCAAAACGTGCTGTTTTGCTAAATAAACATTTTCAAGCATTTTAGATCGTTGAAATGTTCAAATAGAAGCAATAATCATAAAAACGAATAATAAAAATCTGTCGTTTTATGTTGCTTTTACGCAAAACGTGATTAAAGCCTCAAACAACGCTGTTTTGCTAAACAAGTACTTTCGCTATTCAGATTGTTGAACGTTCAACAGACGCAATATTAAATAAAAACGAATAATAAAAATTTCGTCCTTTGTTGTTTTACGCGTTAAACGCGATCAAAGCCCAAAACGTGCTGTTTTGCTAAAAATAAGCATTTTCAAGCATTTTAGATCGTTGAAATCGTTCAAATAGAAGCAATATTAATAAAAAACGAATAATAAAAAATCGCCTTATGCTGTTTTACGCGTTAAAACGACAAAAGCTCAAACGTGCTTGCCAAAATAAGCATTTTCAAGATGATCGTTGAAATCGTTCAAATAGACGTGCAATATTTAACAAAAACGAATAATAAAAATTTCTGCCGTTTTATTTGTTTGACAAGTGTTAAACGCTGATTAAAAGCTCAAACGTGCTGTTTTGCTGCTATAATAAGCATTTTCGCGATTTTAGATCGTTGAAATCAGTTCAAATAGACGCACATATTAATAAAACGAAGCAATAAAAATTCGTCCTTTTATGCTGTTTTACGCGTTAAAACGCAGATTAAAGCTCAAACGCCGTTTGGCAAAAATAAGCATTTTCAAGCATTTTAGATTGCTTGAAATCGTTCAAATAGAAGCAATATTAATAAAAACGTGAATAATAAAAAATTTTGCCGTTTTTATGTTGTTTTACGCGTTAAAACGCAGATTAAAGCTCAAAACGTCCGCGTTTTGCTTAAATAAGCATTTTCAAGCATTTTAGATCGCTGGAAATCGTTTAAATAGAAGCGCTACTAAAAACGAATAATGTACCTCGTCATTTTTATGCTGTTTTACGCGTTAAAACGCGTGATTAAAGCTCAAACGCTGTTTTGCTAAAATAAGCATTTTCTAAGCATTTTAGATCGTTGAAATCGTTCAACAGACGCAATATTAATAAAAAACGAATAATAAAATTTCATCGTTTTACGTTTTACGCGTTAAAAACGCAGAATAAAGCCCGTAAGGTGCTGTTTTGCTAAAATAAGCATTTTCAAGCCTTTTAGATCGTTGAAACGCCGTTCAAATAGGAAGACATAATAAAAACGAATAATAAGTGTACCGTCGTTTTGCTGTTTTACGCGTTAAAAACGCAGATTAAAAGCTCAAAACGCGCTGTTTTGCTAAAATAAGCATTTTCAAGCATTTGTGATCGTTGAAATCGTTCAAATAGACGTACATATCAAAACGCATCAATAAAAATTTCGTCGTTTTTATGCTGCTCTTTACGTTAAACCCACTAAAAGCTCAAACGTGCTGTTTGCTAAGCAAATAAGCATTTTCAAGCATTTTAGATCGTTGAAATCGTTCAAATAGAAGCGATAACAAAAACGAATAATAAAAATTCGTCGTTTTTATGCTGTTTTACGCGTTAAACTATATATCAGCTCAAAACGTGCCGTTTTGCGCTAAAATAAGCATTTTCAAGCATTTAGATCGTTGAAATCGTTCAAATAGACGCAATATTAATAAATAAAAAACGACAATAAAAATTTCGTCGTTTTATGCTGTTTTACGCGTTAAACGCAGAATCAAAGCTCAAACGTGCTGTTTTGCTAAAATACAAGCATTTTCAAGCATTTTAGATCGTTGAAATCGTCTGCTTAGCCAATATTAATAAAAACGAATAATAAAAATTCTTCGTCGTTTTTATGCTGTTTACGCGTTAAACGCATTAAAAGCTCAAAACGTGCTGTTTTGCTAAAATAAAGCATTTTCAAGCATTTTAGATCGTTGAAATCGTTCAAATAGACGCAATATTAATAAAAACGAATAATAAAAATTCGCCTGTTTTATGCTGTTTTTACGCGTTAAAACGCAGATTGCGCTCAAACGTGCTGTTTTGCTAAATAAGCATTTTCAAGCATTTTAGACGTTGAAATCGTTCGAATAGAAAGGCAATATTAATAAAACAAATAATAAAAAATCGTCGCTTTATGCTGCTCTTTTTACGCGTTAAAACGCAGATTAAAAGCTCAAACGTGCTGTTTTGCTAAAATACATTTGGCATTGATCGTTGAAACGTTCAACAGACGCAATATTAATAAAAACGAATAATAAAATTCTTCGTCGTTTTTATGCTGTTTTACTCGTTAAAACGCATATTAAAGCTCAAACGCTGTTTTGCTAAAATAAGCATTTTCGCTATTTTAGATCGTTGAAATCGTTCAACAGACGCAATATTAATAAAACGAATAATAAAATTTCACGCTGGTGCTGTTTACGCGTTAAAACGCAGAATAAAGTTCAAACGCTGTTTTTGCTGCCAAAGCATTTTCACATTTGATCGTTGAAATCGTTCAAATAGAAGCAATATTAACAAAAAACGAATAATAAAAATTCGTCGTTTTATGCTGTTCTTTACGCGTTAAAACGAAGATTAAAGCTCAAAACGTGCTGTTTTGCTAAAATAAGCATTTTCAAGCATTTAGATCGCTGAAATCGTTCAAATACGCAATATTTAATAAAAAACGAATAAATTTCTGTCGTTTTTATGTTGTTTTACGCGTTAAAACGCAGAATAAAGCTCAAACGCGTTTCCGCTAAAATAAGCATTTTCAAGCATTTTAGATCAAGTTGAAATCGTTCAAGTAGAAGCAATATTAATAAAACGAATAATAAAAATTCTGTCGTTTTATGCTGTTTTACGCGTTAAAACGCATTAAAGCTCAAACGTGCTGTTTTGCTAAAATAAGCGATTTTCACACCATTTTAGATCGTTGAAATCGTTCAAATAGAAGCAATATTAATAAAAACGAATAATAAAAAATTGTCGTTTTTATGTTGTTTTACGCGTTAAACGGCAGATTAAAGCTCAAAATGCGCTGGTTTTATACAATAAGCATTTTCTGCCATTTTAGATCGTTGAAATCGTTCAAATAGAGGCTAACATTAATAAAAACGAATAAAATTTCTGTCGTTTATAAGCGTTTTACGTTGAACGCAGATTAAAGTCAAAACGTGCTGTTTTGGTTAAAATAAGCATTTTCAAGCATTTTAGATCGTTGAAAAGGTTCAAATAGACGCACGACAATAAAACAACACAAAAACGTCGTTTTTATAAGCGTTTTACGCGTTAAAACGCATTAAGCTCAAACGTGCTGTTTTGCTTAAATAAGCATTTTCTGCCATTTTAGATCGTTGAAATCGTTCAAAATAGAAGCAATATTAATAAAAACGAATAATAAAAAATCTTCGTCGTTTTTATGCTGTTTACGCGTTAAACGCTGATTAAAAGCTCAAAACGTGCTGTTTTGCTGTAAAATAGCATTTTCAAGCATTTTAGATCGTTAAAACGTCAACGACGCAATATTAATAAAACGAATAATAAGTCGTTTTATGTTATTTTACGCGTTAAAACGTATTTAAAAGCTCTAAACGCTGTTTTGCTAAAATAAGATTTTCAAGCATTTTTAGATCAAGAAATCGTTCAACAGAAGCAATATTAATAAAAAACGAATAATAAAAAATTTGTCGTTTTATGCTGTTTTACGCGCTAAATCGCAGATTAAAGCTCAAAACGTGCTGTTTTGCTAAAATAAGCATTTTCAAGCATTTTAGATCAAGCTGGAAATCGTTTAAATAGAAGCAATATTAATAAAAAAAAACGAATAATGTACCGTCATTTATGCTGTTTTACGCGTTAAAACGCAGATTAAAGCTCAAACGTGCTGTTTTGCTAAAATAAGCATTTTCGGGCGCATTTTAGATCGTTGAAATCGTTCAAATAGACGCGCAATATTAATAAAAAACGAATAATAAAAATTTCGTCGTTTTATGCTGTTTTACGCGTTAAAACGCAGAATAAAGCTCAAACGTGCTGTTTTGCTAAAAATAAGCATTTTCAAGCATTTTAGATCGTTGAACCGTTCAAATAGAAGCAATATTAATAAAAACGAATAATAAAAAATTCGTCATTTTTATGCTGTTTACGCGTTAAAAAACGCAGATTGTGCTCAAACGTGCTGTTTTGCTAAAATAAGCATTTTCAAGCATTTAAACGTTGAAATCGTTCAAATAGACGCAATATTAATAAAAAACGAATAATAAAAAATTCGTCGTTTTTATGTTGTTTTACGCTGCCGATTAAAGCTCAAAACGCTGTTTTGCTAAAATAAGCATTTTCAAGCATTTAGATCGTTGAAATCGTTCAAATAGGCGCAATAAAAAATAAAAAAAACGAATAATAAAAAATTTCGTCGTTTTATGCTGTTTTACGCGTTAAAACGCAGAATAAAGCTCAATACGTGCTGTTTTGCTAAAATAAGCATTTTCAAGCATTTTAGATCGTTGAAATCGTTCAAATAGACGCAATATTAATAAAAAACGAATAATAAAAATTTCGTCGTTTGTATGCTGCTCTTACCTGTTAAAACGCAGATTAAAGCTCAAAACGTGCTGTTTGCTAGAATAAGCATTTTCACGCATTTTAGGATCGTTGAAATCGTTCAAATAGAAGCAATATTAATAAAAACAAATAATAAAAATTGCCTGTTTCGCTGTTTTACGCGTTAAAACGTGATTAAAAGCTCAAACGTGCTGTTTTGCATGTGGTCAAGCATTTTCAAGCATTTTAGATCGTTGAAATCGTTCAAATAGAAGCAATATTAATAAAAACGAATAATAAAATTTGACGTTTATGCTGTTTTACGTTAAAAACGCAGATTTAAAGCTCAAACGTGCTGTTTTGCTAAAAATAAGCATTTTCAAGCATTTTAGATCGTTGAATCGTTCAAATAGACGCAATATTATTAATAAAAACGAATAATAAAATTTTCGTCATTTTATGCTGTTTTGCGCGTTAATACGCAGATTAAAGCTCAAAAATCGTGCTGTTTTGCTAAATAAGCATTTTTCAAGCATTTTGATCGTTGAAATCGTTCAAATAGAAGCAATATTAATAAAACGAATAATAAAAAATCGTCGTTTTTATGCTGTTTTACGCGTTAAAACGCAGATAAAAGCTCAAAACGCTGTTTTGCTAAAATAAGCATTTTCAAGATTTTAGATCGGTGAAATCGTTTTGAATAGAAGCAATATTAATAAAAACGAATAATGTACTGTCATTTTGCCGTTTTGCGCGTTAATACGCAGATTAAAGCTCGCGTGCTGTTTTGCTGTACAAGCATTTTCGCCATTTTAGATCGTTGAAATCGCTCAAATAGACGCGCAATATTAATAAAAAACGAATAATAAAAATTCGTCAGTTTTATGCTGTTTTACGCGTTAAAACGCATAATAAAGCTCAAAACGTGCTGTTTGCTAAAATAAGCATTTTCAAGCATTTTAGATCGTTGAAATCGCTCAAATAGAAGCAATATTAATAAAAACGTAGCCACAAAGTACCTGCTCGCTTTTATATGTTTCTTACGCGTTAAAACGCAGATTAAAGCCTCAAAACGTGCTGTTTTGCTAAAAATAAGTATTTCGCGTTATTCGGTGATCGTTGAAATCGTTCAAATAGAAGCAATATTAATAAAAAAACGAATAATAAAATTCGTCGCTTTATGTTGCTTTACGCGTTAAACGGTGATTAAAGCTCAAAACGCTGTTTTGCTAAAAATTAGCATTTTCAAGCATTTTAGATCGTTGAAATCGTTCAAATAGACGCAATATTAATAAAAAACGAATACGCGTACCCGTCGTTTTATGTTGTCTACGAGTTAAAACGCAGATTGCGCTCAAACGTGCTGTTTTGCTGTACAAGCATTTTCAAGCATTTGTGATCGTTGAAATCGTTCAAACAGAAGCACATTAATAAAAAACGAATAATAAAAATTTCGTCGTTTTATGCTGTTTTACGCGTTAAATCGCAGATTCGCTCAAAACGTGCTGTTTTGCTAAAATAAGCATTTCAAGCATTTTAGATCGCTGAAATCGCTCAAATAGACGCAATATTAATAAAAACGAATAATAAAAATTTCGTCGTTTTATGCTGTTTTACGCGTTAAACGCATAATAAAAGCTCAAAACGTGCTGTTTTGCTAAAATAAGCATTTTCAAGCATTTTAGATCGTTGAAATCGTTCAAATAGAAGCTAATATTAATAAAAAACGAATAATAAAAATTCGTCGTTTTATGCTGTTTTACGCGTTAAACGCAGATTAAAAGCTCAAAACGTGCTGTTTTGCTAAAATAAGCATTTTCAAGCATTTAGATCGCTAAAATCGTTCAAATAGACGCAATATTAATAAAAAAACGAATAATAAAAATTTCGTCGTTTTATACTGTTTTACGCGTTAAAACGCTGATTAAAGCTCAAACGTGCTGTTTTGCTAAAATAAGCATTTTCAAGCATTTTAGATCGTTGAAATCGTTCAAATAGACGCAATATTAATAAAAAACGAATAATAAAAATTTCGTCGTTTTATGCTGTTTTACGCGTTAAAACGCAGATTAAAGCTCAAAACGTGCTGTTATGCTAAAATAAGCATTTTCAAGCATTTTAGATCGTTGAAACGTTCAAATAGGGCGCAAAATTTAAAAAAAAACGAATAATAAAAAAATTGTCGTTTTTAAAAGGGGTTTTACGCGTTAAAACGCAGATTAAAAGCTCAAAATGTGCTGTTTTGCTAAAAAAAAGCATTTTCAAGCATTTTAGGGTCGTTGAAATGTTCAAAAAGCAATATTAATAAAAACGAATAATAAAAATTTCCCCTCGTTTTATGTTTTTTTACGCGGGTTAAAAAGCAGATTAATGCTCCAAAAAGTGCTGTATTGCTAAAATAAGATTTTTGCCCTTTTAGATCGTTTAAATCGTTTTTTAAAAAGAAAACCAAATATTAAAAAAAACGAATAATAAAAATTGTCATTTTTTGCTGTTTTTACCCTTAAAAAGCAGATTAAAAACTCAAAACGTGCTGTTTTTTGCAAAAAAACATTTTCGCCCTTTTAGATCGTTTAAATTGTTCAAATAGACGAAATTTAAAAAAAACGAATAATAAAAATTTCGTCGTTTTTTTGGTTTTTTTACGCGTTAAAACGGGAGATTAAAAGCCCCAAACGTGGTTTTTTTGCTTTAAAAAAAGCATTTTCAAGCATTTTAGATCGTTTAAATCGTTTAAATAGAAGCAATATTAATAAAAACGAATAAAAAAAATTGGTCATTTTATGTTTTTTTACGCGTTAAAAAAGCAGGTTTTTAAAAACTCAAAAAGTGCCTTTTTTTGCTTAAAAAAAGCATTTTCAAGCATTTTAGATCGTTGGGAAAACGTTTAAATAGAAACAAAAATTTAAAAAAAAACGAATAATAAAAATTGTCATTTTTTTGTTTTTTTACGCGTTAAAAAGCAGATTAAAAACTCAAAAAAAGTGTTTTTTTGTTAAAAAAAGCATTTTCCAAGCATTTTTTGATCGTTTAAATTTTGTTCAAATAGAAACAAAATTAACAAAAAACGAAAATAATAAAAAATTTTGTCGTTTTATGTTTTTTTACGCGTTAAAAAAGTTGGGTTAAAGCTCAAAAAGTGCTGTTTTGCTAAAATAACATTTTCAAGCATTTTAGACGTTGAAATCGTTCAAATAGACGCAAATTAATAAAAAAGAATAATAAAAAAGTCGTTTTTTTGCTGTTTTAGCGTTAAAAAAGGGAGATTAAAGCTCAAAACGTGCTGGGTTTTTCTAAAAAAAGCATTTTCAAGCATTTTAGATCGTTGGGAAAACGTTCAAATAGACGCAATATTAATAAAAAAGAATAATAAAATTTCCGTCGTTTTATTTTCCCCTTTTCGCGTTAAAACCCCAGAATAAAAACTCAAAAAAGTGCTGTTTTGCTAAAAAAAAATTTCCCAAACATTTTAGATCGTTGAAATCGTTCAAATAAAACAATATTAATAAAAACGAATAATAAAAAAATTTGTCGTTTTATGCTGTTTTACGCTTTAAAAAGCAGATTGCCCCCAAAACGTGCCGTTTTGCTAAAATAAGCATTTTCAAGCATTTTAGATCGTTGAAAAACGTTCAAATAGATGTGCAATTTTTAATAAAAAAAGAATAATAAAAATTTCGTTTTTTGTTTTTTTACGCGAAAAAAGCAGGGTTAAAAGCCTTTAAAAAGGGTGTTTTGCTTGGGGATTTTCAAGCATTTTGATCGTTGGGAAAACGTTTAAATAGAAGCAATATTAATAAAAAAAAGAATAATAAAAACCCCTCATTTTTTTGTGTTTTACGCGTTAAAAAAGCGATTAAAGCTCAAAACGGGTGTTTTGCTAAAATAAGCATTTTCAAGCATTTTAGATCGTTGAAACGTTCAAATAGACGCAATATTAATAAAAAAGAATAATAAAAATTTCGCGTTTTATTGTTTTACGCGTTAAAAAAGCAGAATAAAGCACAAAAAGTGCTGTTTTTAAAAAAAAGCTTTTTCCCGCATTTTAATCGTTGAAATCGCTCAAAAAAACGCAATATTAATAAAAAAGAATAAAAAAATTTCGTCGTTTTATGCTGTTTTACCCTTAAAACGCATAATAAAGCTCAAAAAGGCTGTTTTCAAAATGATTTTCAAGCATTTTGACGTTGAAATCGCCAAATAGAAGAATATTAATAAAAAAAAGAATAAAAAAAAAATTTGTCGTTTTATGTGTTTTACGCGTTAAAAAGCGATTAAAGCTCAAACGGGTGTTTTGCTAAAATAAGCATTTTCAAGCATTTTGATCGTTGAAATCGTTCAAATAGAAGTAATATTAATAAAAAAAGAAAAAAAAAAAAATTCGTCGTTTTATGTTGTTTTACGCGTTAAAAACGCAGATTAAAGCTAAACGGCTGTTTTGCTAAAATTAGCATTTTCGCATTTTATCGCTGAAATCGTTCAAAAGACGAATATTAATAAAAAAAATAATAAAAATTCGTCGTTTTATGTGTTTTTCGAGTTAAAACGCAGATTAAAGCTCAAAAAAGGCGTTTTGTTAAGCATTTTCAAGCATTTTAGATCGTTGAAATCGTTCAAAAAGAAGTAATATTAAAAAAAACGAAAAAAAAAATTTCTGTGTTTTATGCTGTTTTACGCGTTAAATCGCAGATTAAAACCCAAAAAGTGCTGTTTTGCTAAAATAAGATTTTTGTTTTGATCGTTGAAATCGCTCAAATAGAAGCTTTAATAAAAAAAAGAATAATAAAAAAAAGCGTTTTTTTGTGTTTTACGCGTTAAAAAGCGATTAAAGCTCAAACGGGGTGTTTTGCTAAAATAAGCATTTTCGCATTTTGATCGTTGAAATCGTTCAAATAGAAGTAAATTTTAAAAAAAACGAATAATAAAAAAATTTTTCGTTTTATGTTGTTTTTCGCGTTAAAAAAAGCGATTAAAGCTCAAAAAGTGCTGTTTTGCTAAAAAATTTTAAACAAAATTTTCCCCCCCTTAAAATTTTTTTTTTTGGATTCGCTGAAATCGGGTTTTTAAATTTTAAGGAAAAGCAAATTAAAAAATTTAAAAAAAACGAAAAAAATTTTTTTTTTTTAATTAAAAAAATTTCCCCTCGTTTTTAAAAAAAGCTTTTGTTTTAACGGCGTTAAAAA